>NW_027852175.1:0-260 GCF_054177405.1 Leptonychotes weddellii
CCCCCCCCCCCCCCCCCCCCCCCCCCCCCCCCCCCCCCCCCCCCCCCCCCCCCCCCCCCCAAGCCTGGTGATGGGTATTAAAGAGGGCACGTTCTGCATGGAGCACTGGGTGTTATATGCAAACAATGAATCATGGAAGACTATATCAAAAACCAAAGATGTAATGTATGGTGATTAACGTAACATAATAAAAGAAAAGAAAAGAATACTTTCAACAACTATAGAGAGTGAAAGTCATTATTCCCACTTAAGAGTAAACA
>NW_027852176.1:0-260 GCF_054177405.1 Leptonychotes weddellii
TTCTAGGGGGGAGGGGGGTAGGAGGATGGGTTAGCCTGGTGATGGGTATTAAAGAGGGCACGTTCTGCATGGAGCACTGGGTGCTATGCACAAACAGTGAATCATGGAACACTACATCAAAAACTAATAATGTAATGTATGGTGATTAACATAACAATTAAAAGATTAAAAAAAACCAGCTGCCTATTTTTAGGATTTTATCCTAGGAAGCCAACCTACTGCTGAATGATGGAAGCAGACAGGATTTCAGCAGATTCATT
>NW_027852177.1:0-260 GCF_054177405.1 Leptonychotes weddellii
AATGTTTTTCACAAAGCGAACTTGGTCAGATAATTCCACCAGCAAATTTGGGGTTTTTTTCCCATTTACGCAGTTACCATCCAGTTTTAACATCTAAGTAGTGCAAAATAAATCTAGTTGCTTCCCTAAGCGTCAATGCTTCAAATATCTGAATAGAGCCGGCAGGTTGTCCCCTCGGAGCTACATACTCTGCCAGGTCAAGATATGCTGTGGGCAGAATTGTGGCCCCCACAAAAAATTTATATGTCGAAGTCCTAACC
>NW_027852178.1:0-260 GCF_054177405.1 Leptonychotes weddellii
GCAGACAAATTAGATTTTAAACCAAAGACTGTAATAAGAAATGAGGAAGGACACTATATCATACTTAAAGGGTCTATCCAACAAGAAGAACTGACAGTTGTAAATATCTATGCACCTAACATGGGAGCAGCCAATTATATAAGGCAGTTAATAATAAAAGCAAAGAAACACATCAACAACAATAGAATAATAGTGGGTGACTTTAACACCCCCTCACTGAAATGGATAGATCGTCTAAGCAAAAGATCAACAAGGAAATA
>NW_027852179.1:0-260 GCF_054177405.1 Leptonychotes weddellii
TTTTTGATGACTGCTTCAATTTCCTTAGTGGTTATAGGTCTGTTCAGGTTTTCTATTTCATCCTGGTTCAGTTTTGGTAGTTGATACATCTCTAGGAATGCCTCCATTTCTTCCAGGTTATCTAATTTGCTGGCATAGAGTTGCTCATAATATGTTCTTATAATTGTTTGTATTTCTTTGGTGTTGGTTGTGATCTCTCCTCTTTCATTCATGATTTTGTTGATTTGGGTCATTTCTCTTCTCTTTTTGATAAGTCTGGC
>NW_027852180.1:0-260 GCF_054177405.1 Leptonychotes weddellii
TTTTTTTTTATTCTTATGTTAATCCCCATACATTACATCATTAGTTTTAGATGAAGTGTTCCATGATTCATTGTTTGTGCATAACACCCAGTGCTCCATGCAGAATGTGCCCTCCTCAATACCCACCACCAGGCTAACCCATCCCCCCACCCCCCTCCCCTCTAGAACCCTGTTTGTTTTTCAGAGTCCATCGTCTCTCATGGTTCGTCTACCCCTCCGATTTCCCCCGCTTCATTCTTCCCCTCCCGCTACCTTCTTCT
>NW_027852181.1:0-260 GCF_054177405.1 Leptonychotes weddellii
GAAGTCCCTTGCAAACTCTCACTATGGTTTCCCGAATACGATGACCTGCCTGTACGACAGGGAGACCCTTATGAGCACAGGAGAGGGTGCTGTGACGCTCAGCTGTGGCTGGGCTGGCACTGAGAACCAAACGTGATTCCCTGGCTGACGTCTCTGGGGAGCAGATGCCCACACTGTTAATGAGCCCCTGTCACTGAGCGGTCCAGAGATGGCAGTCCTCAGGGAGAAGGACGATCAAGGACAAAGCCAGAGGAGACCTC
>NW_027852182.1:0-260 GCF_054177405.1 Leptonychotes weddellii
TTCACCACCTCTAGATTCCTGCCTCCCCCAAAATGTGCCACAGCGACCAGTACAGAGAACACGGCCTTTTAGATGCTCTTCGTTCCGAAGATATGTGCATTTAAAATCCACGTATGTTTTTGGACTTGAGAGCTTATTTCCTTTAAATTTTGACTAATAGCCTACTCTTTGAATACACATCCTAATGGAGGACATGTTTATGACCTCAAGCCTTGGTCATTTTATGAGAAGCTGGTAAAAAATCGGTGTGCAGGGTTTTA
>NW_027852183.1:0-260 GCF_054177405.1 Leptonychotes weddellii
TTTATGGCAATCTTTATAATTGTGGGAATATTTCTGGGGTTTCATGATAAAGTGACTACTCATCTTAGTTACGCCTATCTAAGCAATCATAATGAAACTAATTCCACGAAGAATTAGTTTCTATAGAACAAAATAACAAGACGGTCACGCTCTGTCTAGCACCTTTCTCTTTGCGTACTGTTTTTTAGTTTTAGCGAAAGCCAATAAGCAGAAATCAATAAAGGTCATGTTAATCATTACAAAGGAAAAATGAAAGAAGG
>NW_027852184.1:0-260 GCF_054177405.1 Leptonychotes weddellii
TTTATTTATTTATTTGAGAGAGAGAGAATAAGAGAGAGCACATAAGAGGGGGGAGGGTCAGAGGGAGAAGCAGACTCCCTGCCGAGCAGGGAGCCCGATGCGGGACTCGATCCCGGGACTCCAGGATCATGACCTGAGCCGAAGGCAGTCGCTTAACCAACTGAGCCACCCAGGCGCCCGAAGGGGCGGTATTTTGAAGACATAGGAATTGGACTGGGTGGAAGGGATCAGAAAATCATTTAGCCAGGGAGCACAGCACA
>NW_027852185.1:0-2024 GCF_054177405.1 Leptonychotes weddellii
AGTCCTTTCTGGCCTGCCAGGTCTCTGTGGATAGGTCTGTTGCCAGTCTAATGTTTCTAGCATTGTAGGTTACAGACCTCTTGTCCTGAGCTGCTTTCAGGATTTTCTCTTTGTCTCTGAGACTTGTCAGTTTTACTGTTAGATGTTTGGGTGTGGACCTATTTTTATTGATTTTGAAGGGGGTTCTCTGTGCCTCCTGGATTTTGATGCCTGTTTCCTTCCCCAAATTAGGTTAGTTGTCTGCTATAATTTGCTCCCATATACCTTCTGCCCCTCTCTCTCTTTCTTCTTCTTCTGGGATCCCAATTATTCTAATGTTGTTTCACTTTATGGTATCACTTATCTCTCAAATTTTCCCCTTGTGATCCAGTAGTTGTTTATCTCTTTTTCTCATCTTCTTTATTCTCCACCATTTGGTCTTCTATATCTCTAATTCTCTCTTCTGCCTCATTTATCCTAGCAGTTACAGCCTCCATTTTTGATTGCCCCTCATTAATAGGGGTTTTGATTTCGATGTGGTTAGATTTTAGTTCTTTTATTTCTCCAGAAAGGGATTCTCTAGTATCTTCTATGCTTTTTTCAAGCCCAGCTAGTATCTTTAAAATCATCATTCTGAACTCTAGTTCCGACATCTTACTAATGTCTGTATTGATTAGGTCCCTGGCAGTCGGTACTGTTTCTTGTTCTTTTTAAAGTTGAGGTGATTTTTTCCGTCTTGTCATTTTCTCCAGAGGAGAATACATGAATGAGAGAACAAAATGCTAACAGGGTAACAACGACCCCAGAAAAACACTAAACAAATCAGAAGAGACCCGAAACTGGGGGAAAAGAAGGAAATAAAAATAATAATAATATGATCAGGTCGGTGAATAGAACAGAGCCACACTCTAGATTTTGGATGTATTTTGGTCTCTTAGAAGAAATTGCCTCCCAAAATTTTAAAGAATGAACAACTTATATATGTATACAAAAAATAAGGCTAAATACAATGAAGGGATAAAATGAGTGTAAAAATGAAAATTAAAAAAGATTTTAAAAAAGGAATTGATAAGATGTTGGTTGAAAAGGGAAGAAGAAAAATTCAACTAAAAAACATAGAAAAATAAAAAAATAAAGAAAATCTAAAAAATTAACTTTGAAAGACTAAAGAATAATGGGGGAAAAGCCATGAATTCTATGTGCAGTATTCCCCACGCGCTGGAGTTCTGCCGTTCTCACTGATCGGTAAACTTGGTCTTGGCTGGCTGTTCTCGCTGATCTTCTGGGGGAGGGGCCTGTTGCCGTGGTTCCCAAATGTCTTTGCCGGAGGCGGAATTTCCCCACCCTTGCCGGGTCCAGGCTAAGTAATCTGCTCTGGTTTGCTCTCAGGAGCTTTTGTTCCCTGTAAGCTTTCCGTACAGCTTTGGAGGCCGAGAGTGAAAATGGTGGCCTCCCAGTCTCCGCCCCGGAGGAGCCGAGAACTCAGGGCCCTGCTCCTCAGTGAGCCCCCAGAGAAAAGCAGTCACTCCCGTCTCCCCGGTCTCCGGCTGCACTCCGTGCTCCCCCAGCCTGTGACCGAGTGTTTCTACCTCTGGCACCCGACCCCGTGTGGAGTCTCCAAACCCAGCAGATCCCTGCGGTGCGCTCCCGCTCCGCTCCTCCTGGGGGAGGAAGGGGAGTCTCCGCGGATCTGCCGCTTGTTGGGTCTCTGCTGGAGGAGCAGTGGCCCGACTGTGCCGCGGATCACGGTTTATGGCAACCCTGAGCTGAGAGCCCGTGCCTCGGCTCCGTCTCTGCAGCCGGCTTCCCCGCTCCGATACCTGGGAGCTTTGCCGCACTCAGGCACCCCCGGTCTTTCTGTGACCCTGAGGGTCATGAGACCACACTGTCCCACAAGGGTTCCACCCCCTGCTTAGCCACTGGAGTGACGTCCCTCAGCGGAGCAGACTTCTAAAAGTTCTGATTTTGTGCTCCGCGGCTCTGTCACTTGCCAGAAGCGGCCAACGGAGGCCCCCTCCCCACCGTCTATCCTCCCAAATATCACC
>NW_027852186.1:0-260 GCF_054177405.1 Leptonychotes weddellii
TGGGGCGCCTGGGTGGCTCAGTTGTTAAGCGTCTGCCTTCGGCTCAGGTCATGATCCCAGGGTCCTGGGATCGAGCCCCGCATCGGGCTCCCTGCTCAGCGGGAAGCCTGCTTCTCCCTCCTCCACTCCCCCTGCTTGTGTTCCCTCTCTCGCTGTGTCTCTCTCTGTCAAATAAATAAATAAAATCTTTAAAAAAAAAAAAAAAAAAACCATACATCTTCTGGGGGAGAAACGAGATTGGGCACAACATTCAAAAACTC
>NW_027852187.1:0-260 GCF_054177405.1 Leptonychotes weddellii
TATGTACGTCTACGTGATTGTACTCAGGAGGTGTGCCCTAATGGTCACTGCCTCCTCCTCCCCCCTCTGCTGGAAAGTCAGCTCCCTGAGAACACGGCCTCGGTCTGTTCCGGTCACAGCTCTAGCCTCGGTGCCTAGAACAGCGCCTGGCACACAGGAGTTACTCTGTAAAGAGTTGCTGAATGAATGAATTGAACTACTGAATGATTCTGTTCTGAGCCTGCTGCCTCAAAGGAGAACTCGGGGAGACCAACAGAAGC
>NW_027852188.1:0-260 GCF_054177405.1 Leptonychotes weddellii
GTTCATGTCTTCTGCCCATTTCTTGATTGGATTCTTTGTTCTTTGGGTGTTGAGTTTGATGAGTTCTTTATAGATTTTGGATACTAGCCCTTTATCTGATATGTCATTTGCAAATATCTTCTCCCATTCTGTCGGTTGTCTTTTGGTTTTGTTGACTGTTTCTTTTGCTGTGCAAAAGCTTTTTATCTTGATGAAGTCCCAATAGTTCATTTTTGCCCTTGCTTCCCTTGCCTTTGGCGATGTTTCTAGGAAGAAGTTGC
>NW_027852189.1:0-260 GCF_054177405.1 Leptonychotes weddellii
AGGGCGCCTGGGTGGCTCAGATGGTTAAGCGTCTGCCTTCGGCTCAGGTCATGATCCCAGGGTCCTGGGATCGAGTCCCGCATCGGGCTCCCGGCTCAGCGGGGAGCCTGCTTCTCCCTCTGACCCTCTCCCCTCTCATGCTGTTTCTCTCTCGCTCGCTCTCTAAAAAATAAATAAAATCTTTAAAAAAAAAAAAAAAGCATCAGGCCACTCTGGCTGCTGTTCACGTCTTTCCTCGTCACAGCAGCAGGTGAGGCCTC
>NW_027852190.1:0-260 GCF_054177405.1 Leptonychotes weddellii
CTGCCATGAGTCGCTGTGTCCCGGACTCCAGAGACTGTGTCTGTTGGGCCTATTGTGCCAACTTTGTTAGTAGTGAGAAGCCCTTTCCCTCTCAGAAGTGACCTGGTTTCCAGAAGACATGAGACGGTCCCCCTCCTCTAATAGCCCCGTGTGACCAGGCTGTGGAGAGGCCTCAGAGACCTCCCTTTTCTCTGTTACATGAATTTAAGTGGATGAGAGGAACACCAAGCCTATGAAGAGCCAGAAACCAAAGTTAGAAA
>NW_027852191.1:0-260 GCF_054177405.1 Leptonychotes weddellii
GCTTCTGTTGGTCTCCCCGAGTTCTCCTTTGAGGCAGCAGGCTCAGAACAGAATCATTCACTAGTTCAATTCATTCATTCAGCAACTCTTTACAGAGTAACTCCTGTGTGCCAGGCGCTGTTCTAGGCACCGAGGCTAGAGCTGTGACCGGAACAGACCGAGGCCGTGTTCTCAGGGAGCTGACTTTCCAGCAGAGGGGGGAGGAGGAGGCAGTGACCATTAGGGCACACCTCCTGAGTACAATCACGTAGACGTACATA
>NW_027852192.1:0-260 GCF_054177405.1 Leptonychotes weddellii
GAGAACCCATACAGAAGACCTCCTCCCTACACACTTCTGTGCCAAACTTTGAGGAACACCTCAGCTCCTTCCTGGCCCCCAGCTTCCCATTTCTGTCCCTTACCCTCACAGGAAGACCTCTGGCTCAGGGTCCTCTGAAGGCACAGATGTATCCATATGGCCCGAAGGAAGCTCACACATGCTGGCCACACCAAATGGCAGGGGAGCAGGCTGCCCACAGCCATCTTGTCTCCTTACTGTGCTTGCTTGCTGTGCTGGGT
>NW_027852193.1:0-260 GCF_054177405.1 Leptonychotes weddellii
ACTTTTGGGACTTCATCAAGATAAAAAGCTTCTGCACAGCAAAGGAAACAGTCAACAAAACAAAGAGGCAACCCACAGAATGGGAGAAGATATTTGCAAATGACACTACAGATAAAGGGCTGGTATCCAAGATCTATAAAGAACTTCTCAAACTCAACACCCAAAAAACAAATAATCAAGTCAAAAAGTGGGCAGAAGAGATGAACAGACACTTCTCTGAAGAAGACATACAAATGGCTAACAGACACATGAAAAAATGT
>NW_027852194.1:0-2024 GCF_054177405.1 Leptonychotes weddellii
GCGCCTGGGTGGCTCAGTCGTTAAGCGTCTGCCTTCGGCTCAGGTCATGATCCCAGGGTCATGGGATCGAGCCCCGCATCGGGCTCCCTGCTCAGCGGGAAGCCTGCTTCTCCCTCTCCCACTCCTCCTGCTTGTGTTTCCTCTCTCGCTGTCTATCTGTCAGATAAATAAATAAAATCTTTAAAAAAAAAAAAAAATCATGGAACAAAACACCTGGGAAGGGGAGAATTTTACATTTTTGCCCAGTTTGACAACATATAGAACTACTGTCTGACCCTAAGGGAAAAAGGACAGACTACAGCGAAGGTAATTCCAGCCAACTGGCAAGAGTTTAAGAGTTTTAAAGCTAACTGTGGACACTAGGTATTAACTGAGGAACTCTGGTCTAAATAAACAAATTTACACTTGATGAGCTTCACAACAAAGCTTCACGATCATACCCACAGAACCTATCACGGTGCCTGATACATAATAGCCTCCACAAATATGACTTGAATTAATAAGCTGTGCCCTAGTTGCTTTAACATTTCATATGAAAAATAGAAATAATAATTGTGGGGTGCCTGGGTGGCTCAGTTGGTTAAGCGACTGCCTTCGGCTCAGGTCATGATCCTGGAGTCCCGGGATCGAGTCCCACATCGGGCTCCCTGCTCGGCAGGGAGTCTGCTTCTCCCTCCGACCCTCCTCCCTCTCATGCTCTCTCTCCCTCTAATAAATAAAAAAAATAAAATAAAATAAAAAAGAAATAATAATTGTACCTACATTATGAGTTTATTATAGTTTAAAATTTGAGTCAATTGTTGTAGATTGCTCACATGCCTGGCAAATAAACTCTCATTAGGCATGTTAAATTAAGATTAAGACATTACAATTGGTGGGAAGGGGAAATAAAAGTCATGATCTAAATTATTTCCATGTGTACTACATTTTATAATTTCAACAAAACTATAGATAAAATGATTTTTCAAATTCTGAAAAAAAACTACTTTTATAGATCAACAAATTATTTGACTAAAATTTAAAGGTCTGACTGCATATTAATTATCTTTGCTTCCATACGAGTGTTGACTCATTTTTAAAAATTAAATGTGTTGGTTGGTTTACACATAATATAAACATGAAGTCAAAATTTTGTCCTCTTCCTCTGTTTATATTACAAGTCTGATATTGCAGAAGGTTTGGTATTAGCAACATCTATAATAGTGTTTATTGACACTGGATTTAAATTTCCAAAGCACCCAACTACTGAACTCTTCAACATTATCTTGAATATTGTAAGCATCTCTTCTTTCAATCTACTACTGAAATCTTTTTGCACTGGTGTGTGTGTGTGTGTGTGTGTGTGTGTGTGTGTGTAGATTTGAGGAACTCAGTTCTATATGTCTGTTCTCTGCCTGGTTCACACAAGTGTAAAGTAGAATGTACTCTACAGTGTATTCTACTTTTGATTATCTTCAACAAGTCAGCTGATTGGCATTTATTACCCCAGGTACAGTTATTGCCTTTGAAATCTCTGTACAGCTTGGACGTTTCTCGGTAATTAACATGTTGTGGTTAAACTATTATGAAAGCCCCATAATTTCTTTTTCTGCCTCTAGTCTCTTCCTTATCAAATCTATCTTACGGACTCAGATCAAAGTGACCTAACATAACAACAAGCAAACAAACAATGTTAATTCCCTGCCCCCAAATCTCCCATAGCTCCCCCACTGATTGCAATATAAATGTCATCTTCTTGTGTAATACAAAAGATCCAGTTAATCTATTTCAGGGCTAACATGTCAGGTTTACTCTTGTCTGCTCAAATCCTTTGCTCTTCCTGTTTCCTCCACTGCCTCTACCTGGAACGTTTCCCCAGACATTTGCTTGACTTAATCCTTCAACTCCTTAAATTTTTAATTAGCAGTTTCCAGTTAGTTTAGTTCAAATTATGGCCCACCCCTACACTCCCTCTATCTATATCCTAAGTCTGTTCACCAACACCCACCCACCCACCCACACCCACACACACACACACACCCACA
>NW_027852195.1:0-260 GCF_054177405.1 Leptonychotes weddellii
CCTGGGTGGCTCAGTTGGTTAAGCGACTGCCTTCGGCTCAGGTCATGATCCTGGAGTCCCGGGATCGAGTCCCGCATCGGGCTCCCTGCTCGGCAGGGAGTCTGCTTCTCCCTCTGACCCTCCTCCCTCTCATGCTCTCTGTCTCTCACTCTCTCACTCTCAAATAAATAAATAAAATCTTAAAAAAAAAAAAAAAAAATACTTGTGTACTGAACACTAAAAAATGGTTAAGATGGTAAATTTTATATTATGTGTTTCTG
>NW_027852196.1:0-260 GCF_054177405.1 Leptonychotes weddellii
AGCAGAGGAGATATGTGTGTATATGTTAGCCTGTGTATACTCAGTGTTTCTATAAATACTTCCATATGTAACCATCTGTGTCTGCACTGAGCTAAACATGAGTTCTTACTGAATCCATCACCACACGGGTCATTGCAGCCTCCTCCTCTTGCTTAGGTGTAACCTCCTCCGACAGTGAGACACCTGGCTCCCACCTTCCGCCATCCACTCAGGTGCTCAGCTCCCGTGTACATGGACAGCAGCAGTAGAATTAACTGGCA
>NW_027852197.1:0-260 GCF_054177405.1 Leptonychotes weddellii
ACTTTTTAAAAACTACTTCATGATTGTCACAGTTCACCCCTTTAAAGTGTACAGTTTGGTGATTTTTTTTTTTTTTAAAGATTTTATTTATTTATTTGAGAGAGAGAGAATGAGAGAGAGCAAGCACATGAGAGGGGGGAGGGTCAGAGGGAGAAGCAGACTCCCTGCCGAGCAGGGAGCCCGATGCGGGACTCGATCCAGGGACTCCAGGATCATGACCTGAGCCGAAGGCAGTCGCTTAACCAACTGAGCCACCCAGG
>NW_027852198.1:0-260 GCF_054177405.1 Leptonychotes weddellii
CTGGGTGGCTCAGTCGGTTGAGCGACTGCCTTCGGCTCAGGTCATGATCCCAGGGTCCTGGGATCGAGTCCCACATCGGGCTCCCTGCTCTGCGGGGAGCCTGCTTCTCCCTCTCCCACTCCCCCTGCTTGTGTTCCCTCTCTCGCTGTGTCTCTCTCTGTCAAATAAATAAATAAAATCTTTAAAAAAAAAAAAAAGAGTGTGTGGTTTAATATCTGCAAATGTGTGAATTTTCTAGTTTTCCTTCTGTTATTGATGTT
>NW_027852199.1:0-260 GCF_054177405.1 Leptonychotes weddellii
ACATTTCCAAGTCAAAAGAAAACGCTCGCGTGTGTGCGCGCGCGCATGCGTGTGCACGCATTTTTTTTTTTTTTAAAGATTTTATTTATTTATTTGAGACAGAGAGAATGAGAGAGAGAGAGAGCACATGAGAGGGGGGAGGGTCAGAGGGAGAAGCAGACTCCCTGCCGAGCAGGGAGCCCGATGCGGGACTCGATCCCGGTACTCCAGGATCATGACCTGAGCCGAAGGCAGTCGCTTAACCAACTGAGCCACCCAGG
>NW_027852200.1:0-259 GCF_054177405.1 Leptonychotes weddellii
GAACTAGGTGACTAGGGCACCTGGGTGGCTCAGTCGGTTAAGCGACTGCCTTCGGCTCAGGTCATGATCCCAGGGTCCTGGGATCGAGTCCCACATCGGGCTCCCAGCTCAGCAGGAAGCCTGCTTCTCCCTCTCCCACTCCCCCTGCTTGTGTTCCTGCTCTCGCTGTCTCTGTCTCTGTCAAATAAATAAATAAAATATTAAAAAAAAAAAAGAACTAGGTGACTAGGGGCGCCTGGGTGGCTCAGTCAGTTGAGCA
>NW_027852201.1:0-259 GCF_054177405.1 Leptonychotes weddellii
CTGGGTGGCTCAGTTGGTTAAGCGACTGCCTTCGGCTCAGGTCATGATCCTGGAGTCCCGGGATCGAGTCCCGCATCGGGCTCCCTGCTCAGCGGGGAGTCTGCTTCTCCCTCTGACCTTCCTCCTTCTCATGCTCTCTGTCTCTCATTCTCTCTCTCTCAAATAAATAAATAAAATCTTTAAAAAAAAAAAAAAAAAAAAAAAGAAATACCCAGTACTGGAATCGGTCCTTTTGGCATCAGCAAACTCACTGGGAGTA
>NW_027852202.1:0-259 GCF_054177405.1 Leptonychotes weddellii
GGTCATATGATACATGTCTTTCTCTGATGGACTTATTTCTCCTTTTTGAAGTGAGAAAGATAAGTATATCCATCAACCCTTCATAATTCAACATTTGCTTTCTGGAGAGCCTAGCCAGCCAGTACAGTAAAACCAAAAAAAAAAAAAAGGGGGGGACCTATAAAGAAGTAAAACTTAGTATTCATAGAAAATCCAAAGTACCGTATAGATTATTTAGATGAATATGTGTATTTAATAAACACAAGGTGAATGTAAAGAA
>NW_027852203.1:0-259 GCF_054177405.1 Leptonychotes weddellii
CAAACAAAACATATTCTAAAAGGAAAATATAAAATCAAGTGTGAAATAAGAAATGGGATTCTTCAAGAAACACTTAAGGACAAAACCAAGAGACTACAGCTAGATTTTTTTTTTAAATTTTATTTTATTATGTTATGTTAGTCACCATACAATACATCATTAGTTTTTGATGTAGTGATCCATGACTCATTGTTTCATGCTTTCATGGACCCAGTACTCCATGCAGTACGTGCCCTCCTTAATACCCATCACCAGGCTA
>NW_027852204.1:0-259 GCF_054177405.1 Leptonychotes weddellii
GGTCTCAGAAGAAAGTGCCTCCCAAAATTTTAAAGATAGAAAAACTTATATATGTACAAAAGTAAGAGTTAATACGATGAAGGGATGGAATATGACTGTAAAGGTGAAAATTATAAAAGATTTTATAAAAGGAATTGATAAGATGAGAAGTTGGTTGTAAAAAGAAAGAGGATTTTAAAAAAAATGGGGGGGAGAGAATGTGATCAGGCAAGGGACTAGAACAAAGCCATACACTAGAGATTTAGGGTATATTTTGGTC
>NW_027852205.1:0-2024 GCF_054177405.1 Leptonychotes weddellii
GGACTCCAGGATCATGACCTGAGCCGAAGGCAGTCGCTCAACCAACTGAGCCACCCAGGCGCCCTGCCATCTTCTTTTTAAGATTGCTTTGGGTATTCAGGGTCTTTTGTGGTTCCATATAAATGTTAGGATTGTTTGTCCTATTTCTGTGAGAAAAGCCATGGAATTCTGATAGGGATTGCTCTGAACCCATAGATTTTTTTGGGTAGAATGGACATTTTAACAATATTAAGTCTTCCAATCCCTGAGCACAGTATGTCTTTCTATTTATTTGCATTTTCTTTGGTTTCCTTTATGAATGTCTTATAGTTTTCAGTGTACAAGTGTTTACCTACTTGGTCACTTTATTCCCATGTATTTTATTCTTTTTGATGCAATTTAAAATGGGATTATTTCTTTATTCAACTTTCTGATGGTTCATTTTTAGTGTGTCAAAACACAACAGATTTTTGTATCCTGCAACGTTGCTGAATTTATTAGTGCCGATGGCTTTTTGATGGAGTTTTTGGATTTTCTGTATATAATATCATGTCATCTGAAAATACTGACAGTTTTGCTTCTTCCTTTCTGATTTAGATTCCTTTGATTTCTTTTTCTTGCCTAATTGCTCTGGCTAGGACTTCCAATACTATATTGAATAAAAATGGTGAGAAAGGGCATCCTTGTCTTCTTCCTAATCTTAAAAGAAAAGCTTTTAGCTTTTCACTTTTGAGTGTGATGCTAGCTGTGGGCTTGTCATATATGGCCTTTTTTTTTTTTTTAAAGATTTTATTTATTTATCTGACAGAGAGAGAGAGAACAAGTAGGCAGAGAGACAGGCAGAGGGAGAGGGAGAAGCAGGCTGCCCGCTGAGCAGGGAGCCCAATGCAGGGCTCGATCCCAGGACCCTGGGATCATGACCTGAGCCAAAGGCAGATGCTTAACCAGCTAAGCCACCCAGGTGCCCCTGTATGGCCTTTTTTATATTGAGGTATGCTCCCTCTCTGCCTACTTTGTTGAAAGTTTTTAACATAAATGGATGTGGAATTTTGTCAAATGCTTTTTCTGCATCTATTGAGATGATTATAGATATTTATACTTCATTTTGTTAATGTGGTGTGTCATATTGATTGATTTGTGGATGTTGAACCATCTTTCCATCCCTAGAATAAAACCCACTTGATCATGGCATATGGTCCTTTTAATGTATTGTTTAATACAATTTGCTAATATTTTGTTGAGGATTTTTGCATCTATGTTTATCAGGGATACTGGCCTATAATTTTCTTGTGGTGTTCCTGTCTGGCTTTGCCATCAAGGTAATGCTGGAGTTCTAAAATAAGTTTGGAAGTGTTTCTTCTTTTTCCACCAGGACTATTGACTTAGGCAGCCTTGTTTTGTAGAAGTTCTCCAAAAGAAATGTTTCAAAATTCAAACTTGTAAATATAAATAGAATTTCTTTATGTAGCCAAAACATGCTTTGCCTTTGTATTTATAGCCAGACATCTTTTAAAATTAAAATAATTATTTTATTATAATATTTTTACAATTTAAAAAATCTTTTTGAGATTCACCTTCAGAAAGTAAAAAAATAATAATAACAAAATCATTCTCTACTAGAAGAGAACTCCTTTTTTTTTTTATTAACGTATAATGTATTATTTGTTTCAGGGGTACAGGTCCGTGATTCAACAGTCTTACACAATTCACAGCACTCACCATAGCACATACCCTCTCCAATGTCCACCACCCAACCACCCCATCCCTCCGACCCCCCTCCCCTCCAGCAACCGTCAGTTTGTTTCCTGAGATTAAGAGTCTCTTATGGTTTGTCTCCCTCTCTGGTTTCATTTTGTTTCATTTTCCCCTACCCTCCCCTATGATCCTCTGTCTTGTTTCTCAAATTCCTCATATCAGTGAGATCATGTATAATTGTCTTTCTCTGATTGACTTATTTTGCTCAGCCTAATACCCTCTAGTTCCATCCACGTCATTGTAAATGACAAGATTTCATTCCTTTTGATGGCTGCATAATATTCCATTGT
>NW_027852206.1:0-259 GCF_054177405.1 Leptonychotes weddellii
GAGCAGGGTGGAAAGGGAGGATTTTAAGCCATTTCCCCAGCTGCTGGAAAGGGCTTGCTTATCTAATGCCAACACACAAGTTCCAGAGAGGTTGAAATTTCAGAGCAGGGGGAGGTCGGTCTGTGCTCAAGAACACTTGCATATTTAGGACTCCACTTTGAGATAATCTAGTTCACCTGGTATTTCGAAAAGAACATCACGTTCTCAGAGTGCAGCCTCCTGATGATTTTACCACCTTTGAGGGTGTGTGTAAAACAGA
>NW_027852207.1:0-259 GCF_054177405.1 Leptonychotes weddellii
TCCATGGGGGCCCAGTGTGCCATGGCTGCAAACAGTAGCCTCCTTGGTAGTGTATGCAGCCTGTTGATTGTATGGGTTGCCCTAAGGGACCTTGGAGACAGCTCTTTCCAGTGGACACTGAGGTCTGACCTCATGCTATCTCCAATCTAGGCTGCAGACAGGTATGCGGGGTGCCTTTGGAAAGCCCCAGGGCACAGTAACCAGGGTCCACATTGGCCAAGTCATCATGTCCATCCATACCAAGCTGCAGAACAAGGAG
>NW_027852208.1:0-259 GCF_054177405.1 Leptonychotes weddellii
CAGGTTGCTAGAAACATTTTTGCTTGGTTTTGTCATAATAATGTACCATGGATTCTCACAGGTATAAAGTTAGATTATTAATATACAGATATTCTCTTCAAGGAGATAAAATGATAAAAAAGGAGATAAAAAAATACTGAAATTTGCTCCTGTAGTATAAAGATGAGCCAATTATTATGTGCACCAACTTATGATACATCTTTATAAAATTTTAAATGATGGTCTTCTCAGGGTCCAACATTTTTATTGCAATTGGGTA
>NW_027852209.1:0-259 GCF_054177405.1 Leptonychotes weddellii
CAGATAGGGGAGTTCCTTTGAGTTCTCTTTGCTGATATGTTTATTATAAATAAGTTATAATATATAATATATAATATTATATATAATATATATAAATGTAATAAATAATTGTTTTTCAAATAATTTTTTCTTCATCTGTTATGGCAATTGTATCATTTTTCTCATATATTTTGTCAATGTGGTCAATTACATTGATTCAGTTTTCAAATGTAAATCAAAATTTGCCTTCTTGGGATAAATCTCACTTGGCAATGATGTG
>NW_027852210.1:0-259 GCF_054177405.1 Leptonychotes weddellii
TGCTCTCTATCTCATTCTCTCTCTCAAATAAATAAATAAAATCTTTAAAAAAAAAAAAAAAAGAGGAGAAAAAAAAGAACTGAGACTTGTTACTCCATGTATCTCCATAGTGATACTCCATTTATTTTACAATATGCCTTATTTAGGTATGACTGGTAGACAGTATTCCTGCAGTACCAGCATAAAATGTATCCTGTGTTAAGAACCAGCCCTGAAGAACACAGGGGCCGCAAGCAGCATTTGGCTCCAAATGCCCAAG
>NW_027852211.1:0-259 GCF_054177405.1 Leptonychotes weddellii
ACAGAATGAGAGTTTTTGACTTGTAACAAGGTACTGGTTGGGAGGTTAGGTGGGAGGGAATGGGCTTGGCTCAGTATAGTTGCTCAGGGATCTAGGCTGACAGATGCCTTGAATCTTTTCAGCATGTGACTTCCAAATTGATGTTGGGTTCTCCAGCCAAGTGCCATGTGGGAGAAGTGAGAATATGGAGAAACTCTATTAGATTTTTATCTACCTAAGCCCTGAAGTGATATACATGTCACATAAGTGATACTCTGCT
>NW_027852212.1:0-259 GCF_054177405.1 Leptonychotes weddellii
GAGGGGGGACGCAATCTACTTCTAAATCTCCAAAACCTTGTACTCTGTACAGATTATAATTTGTCTGAAGTCTTCTGCATGTGTATTTGTCGTATTGGCTGGTGATCCGATCACATGATCATGAAACCTACCTTCTCTTTCACAGGAAGGGGCTTTGTGAGGGGGACACGCAAGAATGGAGCCCAGTCACCTAAAACCGGGATAAAAGGAGACTTACTATCTTTTCTGAAACTCATCTTGGCATATCTATTTTTTTTTT
>NW_027852213.1:0-259 GCF_054177405.1 Leptonychotes weddellii
TCCAAGTCAAGTAAAGTCCAAACTTTGGAATCTATTAGACTTCGGTTCAAGTCCCAACTCTGCAACAGATTATGTGTGTGGCCTTGAATAAGTAACTACCCTCTCTGAGTCTGTCTCTTCATCTTTAAAATGGGGGTGGGAGTCATAAAGTCTATCTCCAAGGGTTTTTGAGAAAACTAAATTAAATAGCAATGGTAAATCCTAGGGCATGGAGCCTGGAGTGTCCTAGGGGTTCTATGAGGATTTGCTGAATGAATGA
>NW_027852214.1:0-259 GCF_054177405.1 Leptonychotes weddellii
AGCCTCAGAGTTTCCATTTGATGGAAGTATTAGGTTTTTAAAGACTTAAACCTTTCCTAATAGCTATAGTATTTAAAAGTGCCTCCTTCAAAGAGCCAAGATGTCCATCAACAGATGAATGGATAAAGAAGATGTGGTATATATATACAATGGAATATTATGCAGCCATCAAAAAATGAAATCTTGCCATTTGCAGCAATGTGGGTGGAACTAGAGGGTATTATGCTAAGCTAAATAAGTCAATCAGACAAAGACAAGT
>NW_027852215.1:0-259 GCF_054177405.1 Leptonychotes weddellii
GGGTTCTAGAGGGGAAGGGGGTAGGGGGAATGGGTTAGCTTGGTGTTGGGTATTAAAGAGGGTACATTCTGCATGGAGCACTGGTTGTTATGCACAAACAATGAATCATGGAACACTACATCAAAAACTAATGTAATGTATGGTGATTAACATAACAATAAAAATTTTAAAAAAAGAAGTTGGGTGCTGAATGGACATAAGACAGTATCTCAAGGGCAGCAAGTCAAAGAAAGTCAGGAAGAAGAGAATGTCTACACCT
>NW_027852216.1:0-2024 GCF_054177405.1 Leptonychotes weddellii
CCTCTGATTCCCCCCCTTCATTTTTCCCCTCCTACTATCTTCTTTTTTTTTTTTAACATATAATATTTGTTTCAGAGGTACAGGGGAGGGTATGTGCTATGGTGAGCACTGTGAATTGTGTAAGACTGTCAGGAATTTTTCTAAGTATGTTTACATGTATAAATTCATTGAGTCTTTAAGACAACAGTATGAAGTATTTACTTATATTGCCATTTATGGTTTTACAGATTACAAAACAGCCAGAGATTTTCAATAGGTATGGCATTGAGATTTCATACTTATTGAATGGCAAAAGTGGGATTTGAAGTCGCCATTTGGCACCGGAGTCCATGGTCTTAACCACGATGCAATACTGCTTATTTGTCAAACACATGTGCTACTCTACCCTCCCCTCTTACTTGAGATCACTACCTGTGGTGCACAGAATAGTGCCCTTCCTCCCCTCAAAAGAATTCCTAAGGAAGTCCTGAAACTTAATACCTGAAAATTGTGCAAACGTTGCCTTATGTTGCAAGAGACTTTGCAGATGAGATTAAAATAGGGATGCTAAAATGGGCAGATTACCCTGGATTATCTGCGTGGGCCTAATGTAGTTACAAGGGTCCTTTAAGAGGGAGGCAAGAGTTTCAGAGTCAAGAAAGGAGAGTTCCAAGTAGGTTCAAATGATGTGACCCCTGGAAAAGAGCTACAAGCCAAGGAATGCATGTGAGCAGCCCCTAGAAGCTGCAAAAGGCAAGGAATGGATTCTCCCCTAGCATTTCCAGAAGGAATGAAGCATTCTCAACATCTTGATTTTAACTCCATGAAACTCATTTTAGACTTCTAACATGTAGAACTCTAAGAGAATAGACTTGTGTTGTTTTCAGACAATACATTTGTGATAATTTGTTATGGCAGCAGTAAGAAACTAACACACTACCATGGTGGCTTTCCCTTAAAGACCAACTTGTTTCTTAGGTATGCTGAGTGAAAGAAAGTCATAAACCCATGAATCAGATACTCTAGTGTCTGTTTAGCTCTGAGATCACACACATGTGTATGATAGGTATTTTGTAACTAGCTACTTGTGGTAAATTCCTGTCTTAACAGTTAGCCTTTAAGATGATGCTTAGTAATGGCTCATAAGAATAAGAGCAACAGATTATAATTATATGTATGAAACAATACCAGGAACTTACAGTAAAATTTAAGGGATATATAGTGTCGATGTTTTTCATATTCCTGTACATATTCTGTAAAATTATTTAAAACACTAAATTAGCAAAGTTTCAACATAAAAGAACAGATTAATGTATTTTATTTGTGAGAAAAAAGTATCTAGTTGAGTTTATTTACAAATAAACTCAATAAAAGAGTTCTGAATTAGAGTCAGATGCTATTAGATCAGTATTAATTCAATATTTGAATATAGTTGAAGAAACCGTTTGTTTTCCTTTTAAAGTATTAATTTTCTTCCTCCAAAGAGAGTTAGTCACAAACTCTAATATTCCTGATTCAGTATTTAGACTTTGTGTGTGCATGTGTGTCCTACCCTAAGACAACTACTTAAAACCAAAGTGGACATGCTGGGATCCAAGGTGAGGTGACAGGGATGAAGATGAACTGACTGAGACAGTTCCAATTTACCTCATTTTTTTCTTTTCTATTTTTTAAAATTTTTTATTAACATATAATGTATTATTTGTTTCAGGGGTACAGGTCTGTGATTTATCAGTCTTACACAATTCACAGTGCTCACCATAGTACTTACCCTCCCAATGTCCATAACCCAGCCACCCCATCCCTCCCATCCCCCTCCACTCCAGCAACCCTCAGTTTGTTTCCTGAGATTAAGAGTCTCTTATGGTTTGTCTCCCTCTCTGATTTCATCTTGTTTTATTTTTCCCTCCCTTCCCCTATGATCCTCTCTCTTGTTTCTCAAATTCCTCATATCAGTGAGATCATATGATACTTGTCTTTCTCTGATTGACTTATTTCGCTCAGCATAATAACTTCTAGTTCCATCCATGTCATCGCAAAAGGCA
>NW_027852217.1:0-259 GCF_054177405.1 Leptonychotes weddellii
AAAAAAAAAAAAAATCCACTGCTCCTCCCTCTTAATCACGGCGGCAGCGGTTGTAGTGATGGAGAATTCAGTTTAAGGCATCCTAAATTAGTAGGGAGGGCTTCTCAAGAGACCCTCCCCTAAAAATAACAGACTGTAGGCGAGAGCTCTTCTAATCTCACCAAAAAACCCTGACCTCGGAGGAGGTGAGCGATTTTGGAAAGTGTAAGGACCGACGACGCCCCCGCAGACATCCCGGCGGCTGGGGGGGGTGGGGGGG
>NW_027852218.1:0-259 GCF_054177405.1 Leptonychotes weddellii
CATATAATACAAATAGTTTAGATATATTAGAAAATCAGTATCTGCAAGTTTTCAGTTATTCATTCAAAAGAAAAGGACTCTTCTGCAGAAAAGGAAATACATTATAAATTGGGGGTAAAAGTGATCAACACATAATAGAATACATTGACTAAGAAGCTGAATTAATCCAAACAGTAGTTGTTCAGAACTTCTTCAGTGTCGTGAATATTTAACACATATGGCTAACTCTGAATTCCTCTACAAAATAAGATTATCTCAA
>NW_027852219.1:0-259 GCF_054177405.1 Leptonychotes weddellii
ACAAGCTAGATCGTATCTATTCTCCATTACAACATTTAAATCTGAAGCCTCCTCTTTCTCAAGATTTACAGCTAGCTCCTGATTCTAAGAACAACAAACAACTTCTTTTTTTATTATTATGTTACGTTAATCACCATACATTACATCATTAATTTTTTTTTCTATTTTTTTTTATTCTTATGTTAATCCCCATACATTATATCATTAGTTTTAGATGAAGTGTTCCATGATTCATTGTTTGTGCATAACACCCAGTGCT
>NW_027852220.1:0-259 GCF_054177405.1 Leptonychotes weddellii
AAAAACAACAAAAAAAACTAATGATGTAATGTATGGTGATTAACATAACATAAAAAAAACTATAAAAAAAAAAGATTAATCTGCATCAGGAGCATCCTGTCCTGCCAGAAAGTAAAGCAGTACTTAAAGAATGATGGGAATATATCAACAGAACACAAGAAGCATCTTGAAAGGGCCCCCACAGGACAAATTTGGGACAATCTGAGCACAAAATAACAATAGTACTGGATTCTGAGTCACTGAATACCCCTGAGTTCAC
>NW_027852221.1:0-259 GCF_054177405.1 Leptonychotes weddellii
GCTCAGCAGGAATCAGTCTTTGGGGCTTTTATTCTCTGGCAGCTTTCCCTGGTGGCTTTCTGCAACTCTTCTGTGAGTCAGAGCAGAAGAGACCGTTTCCAACCCTCTGCCTCAGAGCAGAGAGATCACAGACTGTTCTTCAGTGAGCTCTCCAGGCCACACCATTTCCATTTCTGTCCATGCTGCTATAAACTGCAGTGGCCTGGGTTGTGCGCCCCTCTGCAGAGCTCCCAGTCCTGCCTCCAGGTTGCGGCACGTC
>NW_027852222.1:0-259 GCF_054177405.1 Leptonychotes weddellii
GATACAAAATCAACCCAGAAAAAATCAGTTGTGTTGCTCTACGCAATCAACAATACATAAAGAAAATTAAGAAAATTCCATCTATGATAGCATAATAAAGTACTTAGGAATAAACCTAACCGAGGAGGTAAAAGGCTTGCACACGGAGAACTATAAAGCCCTGCAGAAAGAAGTGAAAGAAGACACAAATACAGGGAAAAGTGTCTTGTGCTCTCAGACTGGAAGACTTCATATTGTCACTGGATTCGGCGTCTCTGGA
>NW_027852223.1:0-259 GCF_054177405.1 Leptonychotes weddellii
GAACTAGGTGACTAGGGCACCTGGGTGGCTCAGTCGGTTAAGCGACTGCCTTCGGCTCAGGTCATGATCCCAGGGTCCTGGGATCGAGTCCCACATCGGGCTCCCAGCTCAGCAGGAAGCCTGCTTCTCCCTCTCCCACTCCCCCTGCTTGTGTTCCTGCTCTCGCTGTCTCTGTCTCTGTCAAATAAATAAATAAAATCTTAAAAAAAAAAAAGAACTAGGTGACTAGGGGCGCCTGGGTGGCTCAGTCAGTTGAGCA
>NW_027852224.1:0-259 GCF_054177405.1 Leptonychotes weddellii
AGGCAAAGAATTTGAACTCAGAAAACTATAGAATACTCATGAAAGAAATTGAGGAAGACACAAAGAGATAGAAAAACGTTCCATGCTTATGGACTGGAAGAACAAATATTGTGAAAATGTCTATGCTACCTAGAGCAATCTACACATTTAATGCAATCCCTATCAAAATACCATCAACTTTTTTCAAAGAAATGGAACAGATAATCCTAAAATTTGTATGGAACAGGAAAGACCCCAAATAGCCAGAGGAATGTCGAAA
>NW_027852225.1:0-259 GCF_054177405.1 Leptonychotes weddellii
GTTTTTTTGTTGAAGATGCTTTTCATGGCATCCTAGGACTTGCTATGCACCGGTTTCTCCAAATGACAAAACAAGCAGTCCTCCAGCTTCCATGGAGGAGTGTTGCCCCCTGGCTCCACTGTCAGTCAGAGCTCACCACAGTACACCTTCCTTCCAGTGAAACACACCACAACTGACAACATGGCCCTTTGCCCAGAACTAACAGATTTCCAGCACTGAAGTTAAATCATTTATCTAGAAGAATCTTTATCTAGTTGTA
>NW_027852226.1:0-259 GCF_054177405.1 Leptonychotes weddellii
ATGTGGGACTCGATCCTGAGACTCCAGGATCATGACCTGAGCCGAAGGTAGTTGCTTAACCAACTGAGCCACCCAGACACCCACTCTCTCTGTTTTTTATTTTATTTTATTTTAAATTTTATTTTTTTTAAAGATTTTATTTATTTATTTGAGAGAGAGTGAGAGAGAGAGCACAAGAGGAGGGAGAGGGAGAGGGAGAGGGAGAAGCAGACTCCCTGCCGAGCAGGGAGCCCGATGCGGGACTCCATCCCGGGACTCC
>NW_027852227.1:0-259 GCF_054177405.1 Leptonychotes weddellii
AATCATGGAACACTACATCTAAAACTAATGATGTATGGTGATTAACAAAACAAAAAAAATTTTAAAAAAACGATGCTGATAGACTTGCTCAATGCAGGGTTGCTACCAACCTTCAATTTGTTTAAAAAAAAATGCAGTATCTGTGGAACACAGTAAAGTGAAGTACAATAAAATGAAGTATGTCTATATTTCACTATCTTCTGGCTTCCACTATTGCTAATGAGAAATGTTTTATCACTTTTCATTTGTTCCTTTGTAG
>NW_027852228.1:0-259 GCF_054177405.1 Leptonychotes weddellii
TTCTAACAGCACTGAATTGGAATGTAAACAGCAAACAAGACATCTAAACTCTTAAAACATAAGACCTGGGAGTTGCTATGCAAGTGGTAAAATAAACTGTCATATAGTCACAGGGTTGAAATGGCCACAAAATGTGAAAGTTGGCTCAATAATGTGGAAAGAATGGCCTCTGTACCAGAATGGAGGTATTTAGGAGTTTGCGAAAGTCTCGGAGCACACTGGGCTCACCAACACCCACACCCCACTGATGCTCCCATGC
>NW_027852229.1:0-259 GCF_054177405.1 Leptonychotes weddellii
GGAGGATGGGTTAGCCTGGTGATGGGTATTGAGGAGGGCACGTTCTGCATGGAGTACTGTGTGTTATGCACAAACAATGAATCATGGAACACTATATCTAAAACTAATGATGTAATGTATGGGGATTAACATAAGAATAAAAAAATTAAAAATAAAAAAAAATACACACTAGGGGAGGATCATTATAATTAAGCTCCTTTGTCATGCAGATTTTTTATGCAGCCTCAGAAATATAACATTACGTCCCTTTCCACTAACA
>NW_027852230.1:0-259 GCF_054177405.1 Leptonychotes weddellii
CGTGGATCACCACATCAAAAACTAATGATGTATGGTGACTAACACAACATAATAAAATTAAAAAAAAAAAAAAAGAATTCCTCATATCAGTAATCTTTAAAAAAAAAAAAGAAAAATTTTTTAAAAGTTCTCTCATAACAACCATAATCTGCCTGATTTTGCTCTTGTCTAATACAGGGCTGCCATTACAGAAGAAAAGATTATTGTCTCAAGTACTCAGTTAATTCCGTGTTTGCCTTACATATGGTTCAGTGTTAGG
>NW_027852231.1:0-259 GCF_054177405.1 Leptonychotes weddellii
ACAATGGACCCTGAAAAACAAACTGAGGGTTCTAGAGGGGAGGGGAGTGGGAGGATGTGGTAACCTGGTGATGGGTATTAAAGAGGGCATGCATTGCATGGAGCACTGGGTGTTATGCACAAACAATGAATCATGGAGCACTACATCAAAAACTAATTATGTAATGTATGGTGAGTAACATAGCAATAAAAAATTAAAAAAAATAAAAATAAAAAAAAGCTCTTTGCTCAAGATGACTTAAATATCTAAAGAAGACAAC
>NW_027852232.1:0-259 GCF_054177405.1 Leptonychotes weddellii
ACATCGGGGTGCACGTACCCCTTTGGATCCCTACATTTGTATCTTTGGGAAGATTAGTGCAATTGCTGGGTTGTAGGGCAGCTCTACTTTTTTGAAGAACCTCCACACTGTTTTCCAGAGTGGCTGCACCAGCTTGCATTCCCATCAACAGTGTAGGAGGGTTCCCTTTCTCCGCATCCCCTCCAACATCTGTTGTGTCCTGACTTGTTAATTTTAGCCATTCTGACTGGTGTGGGGTGGTATCTCATTGAGGTTTTGA
>NW_027852233.1:0-259 GCF_054177405.1 Leptonychotes weddellii
CTGTGATTTCATCTTGCTCTTTCATTTGGGACATATTCCTCTGTCTCCTCATTTTGTCCCAATCTCTGTTTTTATGTTTTAGGAAATTCAGTTATATCTCTTGCTCTTGAAAGTAATGACCTTATAAAGAACAGGTCCTGTAGTGTCCTGTAGTGCAATGGTCCCTGTTTACCAGAACCTGGCACTTAAGGAGTGTCTCCTGTGTGTGTTGCATATGCCCTATGTTGTGGTTGAGCTGCATTTGCCTTCAGTTGTGTGC
>NW_027852234.1:0-259 GCF_054177405.1 Leptonychotes weddellii
TCAGGAAATGACAGATACTGGCGAGGATGCAGAGAAAGGGGAATCCTCTTACACTGTTGATGGGAATGCAAGGTGGTGCAGCCACTTTGGAAAACAGTATGGAGATTCCTCAAAAAGTTGAAAATAGAGCTACCCTACAACCCAGTAATTGCACTACTGGGTATTTACCCCAAAGATACAAATGTAGTGATCTAAGGGGCACCTGCACCCCAATGTTTATAGCAGCAATGTCCACAGTAGCCTAACTATGGAAAGAGTC
>NW_027852235.1:0-259 GCF_054177405.1 Leptonychotes weddellii
AAAGCCCCCAAAACTGATTCTCACTGAGCCCATCTCCTGCCAAAGGGATGCAGTGCAACTCCGCCCATACAGGGTTAACTGAGTAACAGCGAGGCAGGACCCTCCCACAGAAGACAGGCTGGGAAAACAAGAGGCCAGAAACCCTAAGGTCCCAAGAAAACAGGTGCATCTTGCTTGGTTCTGGTCGATAATTTGGACTGTATATATTCCCTCAAACACCCATCAACAGAATGACTAGGAGGAGGAGCCCAGAAAATAG
>NW_027852236.1:0-259 GCF_054177405.1 Leptonychotes weddellii
TATGAATTTTTGTTGTCTTGCACTGTTGCTGTGAGTCAAGAATTTGAGAGTGGCTTAGCTGATGGCTCTGGCTTGGGCTCTCTGGTGTGGCTGCAGTCAAGATATTGGCCAGCAACAGACACATGAAAAAGTGCTCAATATCGCTCGGCATCAGGGAAATCCAAATCAAAACCTCAATGAGATACCACCTCACACCAGTCAGAATGGCTAAAATTAACAAGTTAGGAAACAACAGATGTTGGCGGGGATGCGGCGAAAA
>NW_027852237.1:0-13294 GCF_054177405.1 Leptonychotes weddellii
CCCCAGCTTTCTTTTGAGGTCCACTGGCATGGAAGATGGATCTCCATCCCTTCACTTTCAGTCTGGATGTATCTTTAGGTTCAAAATGAGTCTCTTGTAGACAGCATATGGATGAGTCCTGTCTTTTTATCCAATCTGCAACCCTGTGACGTCTTATGGGAGCGTTTAGGCCATTCACGAGAGAGTGATTATTGAAAGATATTAATTAATTGTCATCATGTTGCCTGTGAAGACATTGTTTTTATAGATTGTCCCTGTAAATTTCTGTTGTATATCACTCTTGGGGTCTTTCTCCTTTTATAGAACCCCCCTTAATGTCAGCTGATTTTTCTTTTTTTTTTTAAAGATTTTATTTATTTATTTGAGAGAGAGAGAATGAGAGAGAGCACATGGGAGTGGGGAGGGTCAGAGGGAGAAGCAGACTCCCTGCCAAGCAGGGAGCCTGATGCGGGACTCGATCCAGGGACTCCAGGATCATGACCTGAGCTGAAGGCAGTCGCTTAACAAACTGAGCCACCCAGGCGCCCCTGTCAGCTGATTTTTCAACAGAAACTTTGCAGGTCAGAAGAGAGTGGCACAATATTTTCAAAGTGCTGAAAGAAAAAAAAAATTGCAAGAATACTCTACCCAGCAAGATTATCATTCAAAATAGAGGGAGAGATAAAGAGTTTCCCAGACAAATAGAAGTTAAAGGAGTTCATGACCACTAAGTCCTATAAGAAATATTAAAGGGGACTCTTTGAGTGGAAAGGAGAGACCATAAGTAAGAGTAAGAAAAGTAAGAAGCTCAAAAGCTGTAAAAATAAGTATGTCTGTAAAACTCAGTCAAGGGAGTTATAAAATAAAAAGATGTAAAGTGTGACATTTTATACCTAAAACTTTGGGGGGGAGAAGAGTAAAGAATGGGTTGAAACTTACATGACCATCAACTTAATATATCCTGCTATATGCAGAAGATGTTACATACAAACCGAATGGTAACATAAATAAAAAACCAGTTACAGATACACAAAAAATACAGAGAAAGGAATCTAAGTATATCACTAAAGAAAGCTAACTAATTGTGAGAGAAAAGAGCAAGGGAAGAAAGGAACAGAGAAGAACTATAAAAACAACCATAAAACAAGTAACAAAATGGCAATGAGTACATACCTATCAATACTTTGAATGTAAATGGACTAAACAATCAAAAAACATAGGGTGACAGAATAGATTACAAGATCCATCTATATGCTACCTATAAGAGACTCATTTCAGACCTAAAGCTCAGGCAACTTGAAAGTGAAGGCATGAAGAAGCCTTTATCATGAAAATGGATATGAAAAGAAAGGCAGGGCAGCAGTATTTATATTGGACAAAATAGACTTTATGTATATATTTTTAAATAAAAAAATTTTTTTTGAGGGGTGAAGAAAGGGAGAGGGAGAGCCTTAAGTAGGCTCCATGCTCATCACAGAGCCTGATGCAGGGCTCAGTCTCACAACCCTGAGATCATGACCTGAGCCAAAACCGAGTTGGACACTTAACCGACTCAGCCACCCAGGCACCACAGAGAAAAAAGACTTCAAAATAAAGACTGTCACAAGAGACAAAGGACACTATATAATCATAAAGGAGATAATCCAACAAGAAGATATAATAATTATAAATATTTATGCACCTAGCATGGGAGTCCCCAAATATATAAAACAGTTAATAAGAAACATAAAGGAACTAATCAATAGTAATACAATAGTAGAGGACTTTAGCATCCCACTCACATCAATGGACAGATCATCCAAACAGAAAATTAATTAGGAAACAGTGGCTTTGAATGGACCAGAAGGATTTAACAGATATATTCAGAACATTCTATCCTAAAACAGCAGAATACACATTCTTTTCAAGTACACATGGAACGTTCTCCAGAATAGATCACATATTAGGCCACAAAACAAATCTCAACAAATTCAAAAAGATCTAAGTCTTACCATGCATCTTTTCTGACCACAATACTATGAAACTAGAAATCAACCACAAGGAAAAATCTGCAAAGAGCACAAATACATGGAGGTTAAACAACATGCTGCTAAGCAATGAATGCTACTAAGCAGCCAAGAAATCAAATAGTAAATAAAAAAATACATGGAGACAAATGAAAATGAAAATACAACAGTCCAAAATCTTTGGGATGCAGCAGAAGTGGTTCTAAGAGAGAAGTTTATAGCAATACAGGTGTACCTCAAGAAGCAAGAAAAATCTCAAACAACCTAACCTTATAGCTAAAAGAACTAGAAAAGAATAAACAACCCTAAACCAGTAGAAGGAAGGAAATAATAAAGATTATAGCAGAAATAAATGAAATAGAAATTTAAAAAACAATAGATCAGTAAAACCAGGAGCTGGTTTTTTGAAAAAATCAACAAAATTGATAAATCTTTAGCTAGACTACCAAGAAAAAGAGAGAAAGGACTCAAATAAACAAAACCAGAAATGAAAGAAGATAAATAACCAATAGCACAGAAATACAAAAGATTCTCAGATAATATTATGAAAAATTTAATGCCAAAAAATTTGACAACCTAGAAGAAAAGGATAAATTCCTAGAAATCTAGAACTTCCCAAAACTGAATCAGGAAGAAATGTGAACAGACCAACTACTAGCAATGAAATTGAATCAGGAATTAAAAGACTCCCAACAAACAAAAGTCCAAGACCGGATGACTTCATAAATGAATTCTATCAGACATTTAAAGAAGACTTAATATCTATTCTTCTCAAACTATTCCAAAAAAATGGAAGAGGAAGGAAAACCTCCAAATTCATTCTCTGAGGCCAGCATTACCCTGATATCAGAATGAGATAAAGACACTACAAAAAAAGAGAACTACAGGCCAATATCTCTGATGAAAATAGATGCAAAATCCTCAATAAAATATTAGCAAACCAAATCCAACAACATATTAAAGAAAAGCATTCACCACTGTCAAGTGAGATTTATTCCTGGAATACAAGGGTGGTTCAATATTCACAAATCAATCAATGTGATACATCACATCAATAAGAGAAAGGATAAAAATCACATGATCATTTCTATAGATGCAGAAAAAGCATTTGACAACAACATCCATTCATGATAAAAACGCTCAATTAAGTCGGGTTAAAGGGAACATACCTCAGCATAATAAAGGCCATATATGAAAAACCTACAGCTAACATCATACTCAGTGGTGAAAAGGTGAGGGTGTTTTGCCTAAGGTCAGGAACAAGACAAAGGTGTCCACTCTCACTACCTTTTTTTTTTTTTTAAGATTTTATTCATTCACTTGTCAGAGAGAGAGAGCACAAGCAGGGGGAGCAGGCAGAAGGAGAAGCAGGCTCCCCACTGAGCAAGGAGCCTGATGTGGCCCCTGGGACCACGACCTGAGCTGAAGCAGACACTTAAATGACTGAGCCACCCAGGCATCCCCACTCTCACTACTTTTATTCAAAATAGTACTCAGAGTCATAGCAACAGCAATAAGATAAGTAAACAGAATAAAAGGCATCCAAATTGGTAAGGAAGAAGTAAAACTTTTGCTATTTCAGATGACATACTATATATAGAAAACCCTAAAGATTTCACCAAGAAACTACTAGAACTGATAAATGAATTCAGTAAGGCTGCAGGATACAAAATAAATGGAAAGAAATCCATTGCATTTCTATACCCTAATAATGAAGCAGCAGAAAGAGAAATTAAGAAAATAATCCTATTTACAATTGCACCAAAAGGAATAAAATGCCTAGGAATAAACTTAACCAAGTTAGTGAAAGACCTGTGCTCTGGAAACTATAAAGCACTGATGAAAGAAATAGAAGATGACACAAACAAATGGACAGATATTCCATACTCATGGATTGGAAGAACAAATATCATTAATATGTCCATGATACCCAAAGCAACCTCAGATTTAATGCAATTCCTATCAAAATACCAACAGCATTTTTTCACAGAACTAGAACAAACAAATGTAAAATTTATATGGAACCACAGAAGACCCAGAATAGCCAAAACAATATTGAAAAAGAAAAACAAAGCTGGAGGGGTGCCTGGGTGGCTCAGATGGTTAAGTGTCTGCCTTCGGCTCAGGTCATGATCTCAGGGTCTTGGGATCGAGCCCCGCGTCGGGCTCCCTACTCAGCAGGAGGCCTGCTTCTCTCTCTCCCTCTACTACTCCTCTCTGCTTGTACTCTCTCACTCTCTCTGTCGAATAAGTAAATAAAATCTTAAAAAAAAAAAACAAAGCTGGAGGTATCACCATTCCAAATTTCAAGTTATACTACAAATCTGTAGTAATAAAAACAGTACAGTACTGAAACACATGGATAAATGGAACAGAATAGAAAACCCAGAAATGGGGCGCCTGGGTGGCTCAGTTGGTTGAGCGACTGCCTTCGGCTCAGGTCATGATCCTGGAGTCCTGGGATCAAGTCCCGCATCGGGCTCCCTGCTCAGCAGGAAGCCTGCTTCTCCCTCTGACCCTCCTCCCTCTCATGCTCTCTATCATTCTCTCTCTCTCAATAAATAAATAAAAATCCTTAAAAAAATTATTAAAAAAAAAAAAAAGAAAACCCAGAAATGAACCCATGATTATATGTTTGATTAATCCTCATGAAAGGTGGAAAGCCTATGTAGTGGGAAAAAGTCTTTTTAATAAATGGTGTTGGGAAAACTGGACAGCTATATGTAAAAAAATGAAACTGGACCACTTCCTTACACCATACACAAAAATAAACTCAAAGTGGATTAAGAACCTAAATGTGAGACCTGAAACCATAAAAGTCCTAGAAGAGAGCACAGACAGTAATTTCTCTTGCATCAGTCATAGCAACATTTTTTTAGATATGTCTCCTGAGACAAGGAAAACAAAAGCAAAAATAAACTATTGGGACTATGTCAAAATAAAAAGTGTCTACACAGCAAAGGAAGCAATCAACAAAACACACATGCACACACACAAAAACAAAAACAAAAACAAATGGGCAAAAGACATGAACAGACATTTCTCCAAAGAAGACATACAGATGTCCAACATACACATGAAAAGATGCTCAACATCACTAACCATCAGGGAAATGCAAATCAAAACCATAATCAAAACCACCTCACACTTGTCAGAATGGCTGAAATCAAAAATACAAGGAACAACAAGTGTTGGCAAGGATGTGGAGAAAAGCGAACACTTATGCACTGTTGGTGGGAATGCAAACTGGTACAGCCACTATGTAAAACAGTATGGAGGTTCCTCAAAAAAATAAAAATAGAATTACCATATGATCTACTAATCTCACTAGTTTGTATTTACCCAAAGATTATGAAAGAACTAATTTGAAAGGATATATGCACCCCTATGTTTACTGCAGCATTGTTTATAATAGTCAAATTATGGAAGCAGCCCAAGTGTCCATCAATAGATGAATGCATAAAGGGGATGTGGTGTGTGTGTGTGTGTGTGTGTGTGTCTGTGTGTACACAATAGAATATTATTCAGCCATAAAAAAGATTGAAATCTTGCCCTTTGTAACAGTATGGATGGATCTAGGGAGTATAATGCTAAGCAAAATAGGTCAGTCAGAGAAAGACAAATACCATATGATTTCACTCGTATGTAGAATTTAAGAAACAAAACAAGGGAAAAAAGAGATGAAAAAACAAACTCTTAACTATAGAGAACAAACAGATGGTTGCCAGAGGGGAGTTGGGGGAGTGGGGAGATGAGTGAAATAGGTGAAGGGGATTAAGAGAACATTTATCTTGATGAGCACGGAGTAATATATAGAATTGTTGAATCACTATATTGTACACGTGCGACTAATATATAACACTATATGTTAACTAAACCAGAATTAAAAAAAAAAAAAAAAAGCCACCTAGCCTGTGTACTTTGTTATGACAATCCTAGAAAACTAATACAGAACTAATGACAAACTTTTGTAAATATTCTTGCCAAAAAATGTTTAAAATATTCTAGTTAGGTCTCCACCTTACTTTCGATCTACAGGGAATACAGGAGCCATTGGATCAAGTTAAACAACACTATAAGGAAACAATCAGACAAATCAGAAGTGGAACATTTTATGACAACTGACCTGGACTGTTCAAGTCAAGCTTATGAAACAAAACAAAAAAAATGTTGAGGGGGGTATTCTAAATGAAAAAAATTAAAGAAACCTAATAACTAAATCTGATATGTAAATATTGATTGGATCCTAAATGGGAGAAAGAAGATATTTTCATACTGTAAACACACTTTTTGGAACAATTAAGAGAATTTGAATATGGATTGTTACATATTATATTACATAATATTATGGAATTATTAATTTTTTGTGTAACGATGATACTGTGTTTATGTACCATAATATTCCTTTTTTTAAAAAAGATTTTATTTATTTATTTGTCAGAGAGAGAGCAAGCACAAGCAGGGGGAGTGGCAGGCAGAGGGAGAAGTAGGCTCCCCGCTGAGCCAAGAAGCCTGATTAGGACTTGATCCCAGAACTCTGAGATCATGACCTGAGCTGAAGGCAGACTTTTAACCAACTGAGCCACCCAGGCATCCCATAGTATAATATTTATCAGGAAATTCATGCAGAAACATTTAGGGTTAATGATGTCTGCAAATTACTTTCAGAGTTCAGAGAGAAAAATTTACAGATGTAGAGAGAGAGGAAGAAAGTGACACAGAGCAATTGTAGCAAAATGTTAACTGATGAATCTAAGTGAGATATATGTAGGACTTAAGTATATTATTTTTTATACATTTAAAGTAAGAATTTGGGGAGAGAGAGGATAAAAAGTCTGAAGGCCTACTGAACTTCAGGTAGAATGTTGTAATATTCCAAACATGAAGTGACAGTGATTTAGACCAGGGTGTTGATAGTGGAGATGGAGAAAGAACAATGGATTTTGAAACAAAATTATGAAGTAGAATTGACAGGTTTTACTGATAGCTTGACATGTGGTGAGGGTGTTGGCCAGGAGAGGGGAGAACTCTGGAATGGACAATGATAAAAATGTTGGTTCCTTTAAGATAGGAAAGGAGGAGGAAGTGTGTGTGTGTTGGGGGGTGGGGGGGCGGGGGAACTAGTATGAGGGAGATGGTTAAGTCAGTGTTGGGTAATGACAATCACCAATCAGGATTTCTGGACCTACAAAGTTCTCATGATAACCACAATATGGTGAGACCTGCATGAACAGCCACCCATTTTTCCCTAGATGACATTTCAGTGTAGTTGACCATTAATTGTAAAACCGAGCTATGTTAGGAACTCACAGATACATTACACATATAATCCTTACACAGTCCAATGAAATAATTATTTGGTATATTTTTTCTCTGAGCCTTAGTTCCTCATTGTAAAACAGGCATAAGACTTAGTCATATCAGAGAAATAAAGGGAATGGGTGTCGGAAGCAGAGGGTCTAAAGATCACAACTCCTAGAAGGGGAGGGGAGTGAAAGGCTCTCAGTGAAGAAGTTTTCTTCAAAAGAAATATGTTTGAAAGAGAAATTCTTCAAATGTTATTTTCTCACCCAATTCTTCCAGGTCCATGCAAAAAATGATGTTATCTTCATACAAGATAGGTCCAGAACCCTTCAGATCAACTTACCAGTAAGTTCAATATGTAAAACAGACAAATATGGTTGAAATGGAAACAAATGAGTTATTGCAACTTGCCAGCAGTGCATAGCTCCATTCCCACCTCCCCACAAGGTGTACTTTGAAAACCACTGGAAAAATTCATCCCCTCATAAATGGCTTGAAATGCCCCATCTGTAATATTCTACATTAATATGTTTAATTATCCTCCCCAAAAGAAAGACATAGTCATATTATAATAAACTTCAGGAAAGCAGGAATTGTATTGTGTCCCAGTTGCCTACTATAATACCTATGTGTATAACAAGTGCTTAATAAATATATGTTGAATTAAATACAACATCTCTGAAATTTCCCCATGTTCACTTTTCATTCTACCAATAAAAAAGCTTGTGCTATGACTAGTTACAAAAAACAAAGTTATTGATCCGTCCATGCCCTAAGATAAGAATCCAGGATAAAAATAAAAGAACATATTATGTTTATAAAAGATATATTGCATTTCATTTAATCTTGATTATAATCTTGAAGATGTTATTTTTACATATTATAAATGAAGAAATTGACTCTTAGAAAGATTAAATGGTAATAACTCAGCCCATGTTATAGCTGGTAAGAAGTAGAACTGGAAAACAGACATGGGCCAAATGTGCCCCACAGATGCTGTACAAAATGATGAGTTTAAAAAATTGAGCAAGAAGAAATGAAACAACTCTGAAATTTATGTGATCTCAGACATTGCTCCAGGTAATGTACAACAACACTCTATACAGGTTTAAAGTTTCACTTAATTTTAGGATTGCGACTTTTCTGAGCAGAGACTGAAATTCATGAAGGGTGGGATGGGTGCTGTGTGTACATACCTACATAGTCATATACCATCTTCCACTGGTGATTAGAAGTAGTAAACATTCAAATTTATGTCCTAAGAGAAACTAAACTTAAGTCTTTATAAAGCAAAGTAGGTTAGTAATTTTTTAAAAAAATTTTTTTAAAGATTTTATTTATTTGAGAGAGAGAGAGAACAAGCAAAAGAGGGGGTGGGGGGAGAAGGGTAGAGGGAAAGGGAGAAGCAGACTCCCCACCGAGCAGGGAGCCTGACGCAGGGCTCAATCCCAGGACAGCTAGATCATGACCTGAGCCCAAGGCAGACGCTCAACCAACTGAGCCACCCAGGAGCCCCGGTAGGTTAGTAATCTATCATAAGTCTAACTCAACATCAGTTTAATTTGTTGTCAGATCACCACTATGTTAAAAATGTGTAAGGGTAACTCTCTAGACACACAGATAATCTTAAAACATATGTAAGAAGATGGGAAGTCTAATGTGATAAAATACAGTGTAGACAAAATATTTTGTAAGTTTTACATGTGCAGAGTTTGGCTTCATTTAAAATTTCTATAGTACACTAGCTCTCTCCTCTTAATATCAACATAAGATACTCCCAAGACTGACTGCAAAGTACATTTGAGTTAGTGTACTAGGAAGGATTACTTCATACTATGTTAGAATCAATACTAAAGAGAGAGAGGGAAAAGATGGCAGAGGAGTAGGGGACCCTATTCCAACCGGTCCCTGGAACTGAGCTGAATATCTACCAGACCACACTGAACACCCATGAAATCAGCCTGAGATGTAAGAAGATATATCTGGATCTCTACAAACAGAATATCAGAGGCGGTTGGTTTCAAGGTACAAACGGGGCTGTGATTCCACAGGCAGATATCGGAGGATAAATGGAAGGGGGAGGGAGCCAGCCGTCGGGATCCTACACCGCCCATGAGCGATAGCCTCCTGTGCTGGGGATGGGGCACAGAGTTGCAGAAGGTAGCGAGGGGAAAGGACTTTAGGGCAGCCCCCCAGACAGAAACCCAGAGCGGCGGGACGGCGCATGCGAACTGGGGGCAGCTGGTGGTTTTAGAAGCACAAAGGGCAGAGACGTGCCCTGACCTGGAGGCAAAGACTGGGAGCGCTGCTGAGGGGCACACAACCCAGGACGCTGCAGTTTATAGCAACACAGACAGAAACAGAGATAGTGTGGCCTGGAGAGCTCACTGAAGAACAGACTGCGATCTCTCTGCTCTGAGGCAGAGGTTTGGAAACAATCTCTTCTGCTCTGACTCTCAGAAGAGACGCGCAGAAAATCTCCAGGGAAAGCTGCCAGAGAACAAAAGCCCCAAAAAACCGGTTTTCACTGAGCCCATCCCCCACCACAGAGGGCAGGGCAACTCTGCCCAAACAGGGTTGCCTGAGTAACAGGGCAGGAGGCCCCTTCCCCAGAAGACAGGCTGGGAGAACAAGAGGCCAGCAACCCTAAGGTCCCTATAAACAGGTGCATCTTGCTTGGGTTGTGGTCAATAATTTGGACTCTATACATTCCCTCAACCACCCCTCAACAGAATGACTAGGAGGAGGAACCCCCAAAATAGGAAAGACTCAGAGACTATGACTTATGCCACAGGTTTACAAATGGATTCAGATATAACCAAGATGTCGGAGATAGAATTCAGGGTAGCAATTGTGAAGACAATGGCTAGAATGGAGAAATTGATTAATGGCAACATAGAGTCTCTAAGGGCAGAAATGAAAGCTGAATTGGCAGAACTTAAAAATGTTATCAGTGATAGCCAATCTAATCTAGATAATCTAACAGCTAGGGTAAGCGAGGCAGAAGAATGAATTAGTGATCTAGAAGACCAATTAATGGACAAGAAGGGAAAAGAGGAGGCCAGGGAAAAACAACTCAAAATCCATAAATATAGCCTTTCTTTTGTGGCGGCAAGAGCGGAGAGTGCACCATGAAGGCCTCGGGCACACTGCGAGAGTACAAAGTGGTGGGGCGCTGCCTGCCCACCCCCAAATGTCACACTCCGCCCCTGTATCGCATGTGAGTGAATCTTTGCACCTAATCATGTCATCGCCAAGTCCCACTTCTGGTACTTTGTGTCTCAGCTGAAAAAGATGAAGAAGTTTTCAGGGAAATTGTCTACTGTGGACAGGTTTTCAAGAAATCCCCCTTGCAGGTGAAGAACTTCAGCATCTGGCTGTGCTATGACTCGTGCAACGGCACCCACAACATGTACCGGGAGTACCAGGACCTGACCACTGTGGACGCCATCACCCAGTGCTACCGAGATATGGGTGCCCGACACTGTGCCTGGGTCCACTCAACCCAGATCATGAAGGTGGAGGAGATTGCAGCCAGCAAGTCCCACCGACCAGCCATCAAGCAGTTCCACAACTCCAAGATCAAGTTCCTACTGCCCCACCGGGTCCTGCATCACCAGTACAAGCCACACTTCACCACCAAGAGGCCCAACACCTTCTTTTAGATGCAGAGCCTCCCTATCTCAGGTCTGCCCAAATAAACTCTTTGGGAAAACCAAAAAAAAAAAAAAATCCATGAAAATAGAATCAGAGAAATAAGTGACACCATGAAACATTCCAATGGCAGAATTATTGGGATCCCTGAGGGGGTGGAGAAAGAGAGAGGACTAGAAGATATATTTGAGCAAATTGTAGCTGAGAACTTCCCTAGTCTGGGGAATGAAACAAGCTTTCATGTCCTAGAGGCAGAGAGGACCCCTCCCAAGATCAAGGAAAACAGGACAACACCCCAGCATGTAATAGTAAAACTTGCAAATCTTAGAACCAAAGAAACCATCTTAAAGGCAATTAGGGGGAAGAGATTCCTTATTAACAGAGGGAGGAACATCAGAATAAAGTCAGACCTATCCACAGAGACCGGGCAAACCAGAAAGGGCTGGCAAGACATATTCAGGGTCCTAAACGAGAAGAACACACAGCCAAGAATACTTTATTCGGCAAAGCTCTCATTTAGAATGGATGGAGAGATGCAGAGCTTCCAAGACTGGCAGAAACTGAAAGAATATGTGACCACTAAGCCAGCCCTGCAAGAAATATTAAGGGGGGTTCTATAAAAGGAGAAAGACCCCAAGAGTGATATACAACAGAAATTTACAGGGACAATCATTAGAAACAAGGACTTCACAGGCAACATGATGACAATAAATTCATATATTTCAATAATCACTCTCAACGTGAGTGGCCTAAATGCTCCCATAGAACGGCACAGGGTTGCAGATTGATAAAAAGACAGGACCCATCCATATGCTGTCTATGAGAGACTCATTTTGAACCTAAAGATACATGCAGACTGAAAGTGAAGGGATGGAGGTTCACCTTCCATGCCAATGGACCTCAAAAGAAAGCTGGGGTAACAATTCTTATACCAGATAAATTAGATTTTAAACTAAAGACTGTAGTTAGAGACACAGAAGGACACTATATCATTCTTAAAGGGTTTATCCAACAAGAAGATCTAACAATTGTAAATATCTATGCCCCAACATGGGAGCAGCCATCTACATAAGCCAACTGTTAACCAAAATAAAGAGTCATATTGATAACAATACATTAATTGTAGGAGACCTCAATACTTCACTCTCAGCAATAGACAGATCATGTAAGCAGAAAATCAACAAAGAAACAAGAGCTTTGAATGATACACTGGACCACATGGACCTCATAGATATATACAGAACATTCCACCCTAAAACAACAGAATACTCATTCTTCTCGAGCACACATGGAACTTTCTCCAGAATAGACCACATATTGGGTCACAAAACAGGTCTCAACCGATACCAAAAGGCTGAGATTATTCCCTGCATATTCTCAGACCATAATGCTTTAAAACTGGAACTCAATCACAAGAAAAAAGTTGGCAGAAATTCAAACACTTGGAAGCTAAAGACCACTCTGCTCAAGAATGTTTGGGTCAACCAGGAAATCAAAGAAGAACTTAAACAATTCATGGGAATCAATGAGAACAAAAACACATCGGTCCAAAACCTATGAGATATTGCAAAGGTGGTCCTAAGGGGGATATACATAGCCATCCAAGCCTCACTCAAAAAAATAGAAAAATCCTGAATTCACCAACTAACTTTACACCTTAACGAACTAGAGAAAAAGCAACAAACGATGCCTAAGCCACGCATTAGAAGAGAGAAATAATTAAGATTAGAGCAGAGATCAATGAATTAGAAACCAGAAACACAGTGGATCAGATCAACGAAACTAGAAGCTGTTTCTTTGAAAGAATTAATAAGATCACTAAACCACTGGCCAGACTTACGCAAAAGAAAAGAGAAAGGACCTAAATTAATAAAACCAAGTGGGATTTATCCCAGGATGCAAGGGTAGTTCAACATTCGCAAATCCATCAGTGTGATAGAACACATTAATAAGAGGAGAGGGAAGAACCATATGGCCCTCTCAATTGATGCAGGAAATGCATTTGACAAAATACAGCATCCTTTCTTGATTAAAACTCTTCAGAGTATAGGGATAAAGGGAACATTCCTCAAGTTCATAAAATCCATCTATGAAAAACCCACAGTGAACATCATCCTCAATGGGGAAAAGCTCAGAGCCTTTCCCTTAAGATCAGGAACGTCACAAGGATGCCCACTCTCGCCACTGTTGTTCGACATAGTACTAGAAGTCCTAGCAACAGCAATCAGACAACAAAAAGAAATAAAAGGTATTCAAATTGGCAAAGAGGAAGTCAATTCTCTCTTCGCAGATGACATGATACTTTATGTGGAAAATCCAAAAGACTCCACCCCCAAATTACTAGAACTCAT
>NW_027852238.1:0-2024 GCF_054177405.1 Leptonychotes weddellii
GGCCAATATTTAGGAGGTAGCAAATTTTACAATGCTGCCTGCTGCTGGAATCCCACTAAAGTCTAATTTTTGTCTTCACTCTTTCCACCAAGCTATGTAAAATGCCCTCTTCCCATGTTTTAGTCTCTGGACCACATGATACAGCATGAATCATCCTCATTGAATAAGCGAATTAGTTATGTTCACTAGGAGCCTCCCCGCGAGCTAAAATACTTATCATCCATTATGCTGAACAATCAAAAGTTCCATAAAATGGGTCATTTCTGAAAAGTCGTAAAATGCGACCTACTTTAGAACTCAATAATGACTTAAAAATCTTTCCTCATGTTGTAACAGTGGAAGCAGAGTCTGGAAGAAAGTAAGTGCTAAAGTGATCTGTGTGAGAGGGTAATGCAGCACCCAGGATCCCTGTGATCTAAGCTCATCCACCTTAGAGATGACTTAAGGTTTATCATTCATATTCAGGGACAACAGGTGCTCTGCAAGGAAAGACTTCTTTTACTAAATGAAAGAACTCTAAGATATGCTTTCACCATGGCTTGTTAAGATGGATAGTAAATAATTATTTTCTTGACTACCTGGATTTCGGCCTCCTTTTTCCCACCTTTTCCACTCACTCCCCAAACTGCCTTTCCTCTATTTTTTCCCAATCTCCTCTGCTTCCTTTCTGACAATATATCTTGAACCCTCTTCCCTGTATACCAATGCCCCCCTTCTCTCCAGGCAAGGCTAATACTCATAAATCAGCAAACCTCATTCTGAGAAAGTGAAGGCACAACACACCAAGCAGGTTGACAGGGTCACCTGGCAAGGGAGTGGCTTAACTAGAAATAGAAAGCAGATACTCCCAGCATCCATCAGATTAAAGTAGATTACAGAGGTTTATCCCGGCTGCAGCAAATGCTTCAGGTGAAATCATGCATACAGTTAGGTACTAAAGGAAAACTAGATTTGCTAACGTGAAAGCTTCAAAGGCTGCCCTACCATCTAAAAGTTACAGGCCACTTTTAATGTCATTCATTTGCTCAGCATCTTTCTGCTATATCTCTCTTTTTTCCTTTAGGTTCTAATGAAAAAAGACTGGTTATAAAGTGGCAAATTTAGCCTCCCCTTACAAAGACTGAGGAACCAACAGGGGCTGTCTTCTGTTCTGCAGCAGGTCAGGAGTGGAGAGAAGCCCTGATCAGAAACCATACAGGAAAACAACAAAGAAGGTTCTAGCTTGAGAGAAAGAAGAGGGGATAGCGTGAAGAGCCACACAAAAAGCACACCGGCTGGGAGAGGGAAGCAGGAAAAGCCCATCTCTCCTTGTACACATTCCCGAAGCTATTCGGCTCCCACTAACTCTGCCACGGGCTCCCACTTAAACCAACCCCAGACCTACCTTTCGGGGTGCTGGCCCCAAATGAGAACCACCATTAATAGAGTAGTGGGAATTCCAGCTCCCACTACTATTCAGGCAAGTTCTAGGAGTCAGGGAATTCCCAAACATGCCAACTAGACTAAAGCAAAGGGATGTGTGTTTCCTGGTATAGCGAGGTAGAAAGGTACATCCAATCTCCCATAGGAAGAAGGATCATATGGTGACCAGACTATCACAACAGGATTACATTCACATTTATAACTTAAGTACAGTATGTAATAAATAGGCTTTTGTACCTGGAAAGTGTACTTAATGCACAATACTGTTCTATGGGAAAATATTTGGGGGAGTTGAGGAGTTTTAAGTTAAATTGTTTCTTACCAATACAAGACTGCCACCTCGTGGTTATACAGGACAATTGCACTTGCAATTGGCGGCAGTACTGGGGAGGGAGGGGGGACGTGATGATGGAGGACTTTAGGACTCACTCACTACCCAGTTCTCAAATACATTTTCTAAAGCTACTTTGCAATGACCATGGAATGCCTAAGTTAACACTCCATTCAATGTTGAATGGTGTGGAATAATGTGATTCAGCGTGGGAGTGAGATTTCTCAAAAACAAGAGGTGTAACTAAAAATGTTGAGCAATAAATTAAAAG
>NW_027852239.1:0-259 GCF_054177405.1 Leptonychotes weddellii
TTAAAAGCAAAATAAACAGATTCCATTTGAATATGTATTGATTCTATATTCAGTACCATTATCCTGCTTCCTAGTATAGCTTGCACTGGAAAAATAAAATCGCTCTTCAGAAATGTACTTGGTTCAGCACCAGCACACACAGTTGTTCCCTGCTTTTAAACAAAACAAAACAAAAACCTGGTGAGTTTTGAGGGGAACTTGAGGGAAAACAATATGAATTAATTTATTTCAGAAGAAGAGCAGGAATTAGGCAGGTAGA
>NW_027852240.1:0-259 GCF_054177405.1 Leptonychotes weddellii
AGGTGGAAGGATCAAAGGCTGAACAGGAAAAGGCCCTGAACTATTGGATCAAAGACGAGTAACGATAAAGTCTCGAAGCCTCTCCTCTCTTAGAAACCCCTTCAGTCGATTCTAAGATTTGCGAGTTTTACTATTACGTGCCGGGGTGTTGGCCTGTTTTCCTTGATCTTGGGAGGGGTCCTCTCTGCCTCTAGGACACGAGAGGCAACCCACAGAATGGGAGAAGATATTTGCAAATGACACTACAAATAAAGGGCTG
>NW_027852241.1:0-259 GCF_054177405.1 Leptonychotes weddellii
GGTGTACAATTGTTATGGGTTTCCTAGTCTAGGTGATGCTTATGGATGGGGAGACTCACACATCAGAAGGGACACCTGAGTGTATTATGCGTGTGAAAGCATTCCACCCAAGCTCAGCCATTCTGTAATATGCACAGCTGTTAATGCTGTTTCCAGAACCACATGGCAGATCTGTGTGTGTGTGTGTCCCTCCCTATATCCCGTGCTAGATTCAGGCTTCTCAAAGGTAGGCATACATCTTCCGTGTTGTTCCTTGGTG
>NW_027852242.1:0-259 GCF_054177405.1 Leptonychotes weddellii
CTTCTTTATCCATTCATCTGTTGAAGGGCATCTCGACTCTTTCCACAGTTTGACTATTGTGGACATTGCTGCTATGAACATTGGGGTGCATATGGCCCTTTTTTTCACTACATCTGTGTCTTTGGGGTAAATACCTAGTAGTGCAATTGCTGGGTCATAGCGTAGCCCTATTTTTAATTTTCTGATGCACTTCCACACTGTTTTCCAAAATGGCTGTACCAACCTGCATTCCCGCCAATAGTGTAAGAGGGTTCCCCTT
>NW_027852243.1:0-259 GCF_054177405.1 Leptonychotes weddellii
CCAACTTCATCCTTTTGCATGTGAATATTCAGTTGTCCCACCACCATTTGTTGAAGACAGTAGTCTTTCTCCATTGAATAATCTTGGCACCCTTGTTGAAAATCAGTTGATCATAGGGGCGCCTGGGTGAGCATCTGACTCTTGATTTCAGCTCAGGTCATGATCTCAGCGTCGTGAGATTGAGCCCTGCGTCAGGCTCCGTGCTGAGCAGAGTTTGCTAAAGTTTCTCTCTCCCTCTCCCTCTGCCTCTGCCCCTCCT
>NW_027852244.1:0-259 GCF_054177405.1 Leptonychotes weddellii
CTGAGAAACAAACTGAGGGTTCTAGAGGGAAGGGGAATAGGGGGATGGGTTAGCCTGGTGAGGGGTATTAAAGAGGGCATGTTCTGCATGGAGCACTGGGTGTTATACGCAAACAATGAATTATGGAACACTACATCAAAAACTAATGATGTGTAATGTATGGTGATTAACATAACATAAAAAAAAAAGTTACCAGAGAATCACTCCTGCAAAAAAAAAAAACAAAAAAAAAACAAACTCTACACTCAGCTTATTTTCC
>NW_027852245.1:0-259 GCF_054177405.1 Leptonychotes weddellii
AAGATTTTAAATTTAATAAGCCATGGTGGTGAGATTTGGATCTAGATTTCTATGATTCTAATGCCCAGTGCCTCTCTTTCTGCCACGGGTCTATTCTAACCAGGATGAGCTCCAGAGATGATCGGTTCGCCCCAAACATGAATGTGCAACACCCCTCTCCAAAACACACACACACACACACACACACACACACACACACACTGGTTGTTACCAGCAGTTATCTTCACCTTTCCTGTGGTGCCTTTGAGAAAATGAGAAG
>NW_027852246.1:0-259 GCF_054177405.1 Leptonychotes weddellii
ACCCACGCACACTCACATGCACACGTGCGCACACACATACACTCTCACACGCCCACCCACACACGCACTCTCACGCGCACACGTGCACACACAATGTCACACACACCCACCCATCCACGCACACACTCTCACATGCACCCATGCGCCCACACATAGGCACACTGTCACGCACTCTCACAAGCCCACACACACTCTCATGCGCACACATGCACACACTCACACATGCACTCTCACGCACACGAACACACTCACACGCACA
>NW_027852247.1:0-259 GCF_054177405.1 Leptonychotes weddellii
TGTGGAAAGAGCCTAGATGTCCATCAACAGATGAATGGATAAAGAAGATGTGGTATCTACATAAAATGGAATATTATGCAGCTATCAAAAAACCAAAATCTTGCCATTTGCAACGACATGGATGGAACTAGAGGGTATTATGCTAAGTGAAATAAGTCAATCAGAGAAAGACAATTATCATATGATCTCACTGATATGTGGTACTTGAGAAACAAAGCAGAGGATCATAGGGGAAAGGAGGAAAAAATGAAACAAGATG
>NW_027852248.1:0-259 GCF_054177405.1 Leptonychotes weddellii
TATCTACATCCATTTGTAAATCTGCAGCATAAGTCATAATTTCTGAGTCTTTTCTATTTGGGGGGCTCCTCCTCATAATCATTCTGTTGATGGGTGGTTGAGGGAATGTATAGAGTCCCAAGCAAGATGCACCTGTTTTCTAGGGACCTTGGGGTTGCTGGCCTCTTGTTTTCCCATCCTGTCTTCTGGGAGAGGGGACTGCCGCTCTGTTACTCAGGCAACCCTGTTTGGGTGGAGTTGCCCTGCCCCCCCTGTGGTG
>NW_027852249.1:0-2024 GCF_054177405.1 Leptonychotes weddellii
TAATCTGCTGGGGTTTGCTCTCGGGAGCTTTTGTTCCCTGCGAGCTTTCCGTACAGCTTTGGAGGCTGAGAGTGAAAATGGTGGCCTCCCAACCTCCGCCCCGGAGGACCCGAGAACTTGGGGCCCCGCTCCTCAGTGAGCCCACAGAGAAAAGCAGTCAGTCACTCCCGTCTCCCCGGTCTCTGGCCGCACTCCGTGCTCACCCGGCCTGTGACTGAGCGTTTCTATTTCTGGCACATGACCCCGTGTGGAGTCTCCAAACCCAGCAGATCCCTGCGATGTGCTCCCGCACCACTCCCGGGGGGGGGAGGAAGGGGAGTCTCCCCGGATCTGCTGCTTGTTGGGTCCCTGCTGGAGGAGCAGTGGCCCGACTGTGCCACGGATCATGGTTTATGGCAACCCCGAGCTGAGAGCCCGCTCCTGGGCTCCGTCTCTGCAGCCGGCTTCCCTGCTCTGTTACCTGGGAGCTCTGCCGCACTCAGGCACCCCTGGTCTTTCTGTGACCCCAAGGGTCCTGAGACCACACTATCCCAGCGAGGGTTCCACCCCCCCATTTAGCCACTGGAGGGATGTCCCTCAGCAGAGCAGTCTTCTAAAAGTTCTGATTTTGTGCTCCGTGGCTCTATCACTTGCCAGAAGCGGCCGTCGGAGGCTCCCTCCCCCCACTGTCTATCTTCCCGAATATCACCTCTGATTCACTTCTCCACATGTCCTACCTTCCAGAAAGTGGTCGCTGTTCTGTTCAGAGACTTGCTGCCATTCTTTTCTTCGATCTCCTGTTGAATTTGTAGGTGTTCAGAATGGTTTGATACCTATCCAGCTGAATTCCTGGGACCAGACGAAATTAAGGTTAGGTCTCCTACTCCTCTGCCATCTTGCTCCTCCCTCTTGAAATTTATTTTAATATAAAATAGTGTAAATATGTTTTAGTGTGTGAATATATACATATGTACACACATATTAAACTTCACACATACAGGCTCTTATAGAAAATAAAATATCTTAGTTGAGAAATAGGTAAAATCTTGTCATGGGTGACTTTGGTGATTTCAGATCTACCCATGTAGGTCAATACTTCCGCTTATTGGAGAAGTTTCCTTTCAGCCAAAATGAGAATGTTCTTTTAAAAAAGAAAGAAAGTGCATGCCATTTTTATTGCTTGTTCTATGTTCCTATTCATTGGGTACTCAGAGAAATGAATCAAAATGACAATGAGTTGAAATGAAAATCAAGTTTTGCTAGCATTTTCATTCAAAAAAGAATTCTTCAAAAAGCTGAAAATAGAAGAAAAAATGAAAGTCATTCTTATTGCTAATGAAATGTTTTCTTGATGTCAAGCAATATGTGGTTGAAAGAAAAACAACTTGAGCTTAACCAGAAATTCAAAATATGGTGCATTTCCAACCCGGTATTTGGGCTGATATGAGATGTCACAAACAGTGATTGTTACAGTGGCCTGGCTCTGAAATGCACACTCTCGATTAAATGGTACCTGAATGGTGAGGACACCACTCTGCAGGTTTAGCTAATCTATGTGAAATGATGGCACTAGGGAAGCCACTTCTGTTGGCTCTGACCAAAGCCTGCCCCTGTGAAAGGAGAGCTGCCTCTTCTAGAACTTGGGCTGAAAAGTTTCCTTTTAATCCTCTCTTAGGCAATATAATTTTTCACTTTTAAAAAATAAAGAAAATGAATCTCTGTACTAGTATGTTCATTTGACATTTGTTCAACAAATATTATTACACAATTACTGCAATAATATTAGTGGCATTGCTAATGTGCACCTGAAAAACTAAAGAACTTTATAAGTTAAGGAAATTTTGATGTTCTATAACTGAAGAGTTTTAATTCAGCATTTAATATCTCTACACACATGTGACAGACTGTTACTGTTAATTAAGGTCATTTGGTGGTACTGCTCAGGGATATAAAAAAATCTTCCCATCGGGTGCCTGGGTGGCTCAGTTGGTTAAGCGACTGCCTTCGGCTCAGGTCATGATCCTGGAGTCCCGGGATCGAGTCCC
>NW_027852250.1:0-259 GCF_054177405.1 Leptonychotes weddellii
CAATTCCAATTCTCTATTCCTCACTTCACTTCTGGACTGATTTACCAATCCTCCCAATTGTTTTTTTTTTTTTTTTAGAGTATTTAAAAGTAAGTTCAAATCATTCTGTCATTTTACCCCTGAATCTAACTACTAAAGATGTTTTTAAACAACTGCTATGTCATTATCATACTTAATAATAATTAAAAAAATACCATCTATAGACTTTACCCTAACATTTTCAGGACTGGAGGAAGAGTATAAATGAAAGCCCACATAT
>NW_027852251.1:0-259 GCF_054177405.1 Leptonychotes weddellii
TATTTGACAGAGAAAGAGAGAGACAGCGAGAGAGGGAACACAAAAGGGGGAGTGGGAGAAGGAGAAGCAGGCTTCCTGAGCCTGATGCAGAGCTCAATCCCAGGACCCTGGGATCATGACCTGAGCCAAAGGCAGATGCTTAACGACTGAGCCACCCAGGTGCCCCTCTTCCCATTCAGTTTTCCCTCCCTTCTTCTATGATCTTCTGCACTATTTCTTATATTCCACATATGAGTGAAACTGTATGATAATTGTCTTT
>NW_027852252.1:0-259 GCF_054177405.1 Leptonychotes weddellii
TGGAGATTGGGAGGATACCATTTTCACTCTCGGCCTCCAAAGCTGAACGGAAAGCTTGCAGGGAACTAAAGCTCCGGAGACAAACCAGAGCAGTTTACTTAGCCCTGACCAGGCAAGGGTGGGGCAATTCCGCCTCCGGCAAAGACATTTGGGAACCATGGCAACAGGACCCTCCCCCAGAAGATCAGCAAGAACAGCCGGCCAAGACCAAGTTTACCCATCAATGAGAACAGCAGAATTCCAGCGCTAGGGGGATACT
>NW_027852253.1:0-259 GCF_054177405.1 Leptonychotes weddellii
ATGGGACTGGAGGAGATTATGCTAAGTGAAAAAAGTGAAGCAGAGAAAGTCAATTATCACATGGTTTCACTTATTTGTGGAACATAAGGAATAGCATGGAGGACATTAGGAGAAGGAACGGAAAAATGAAGGTGGAAAAATCGGAGGGGGAGATGAAGTATGAGATACTATGGACTCCGAGAAACAAACAGGGTTTTGGCGGAGGGGAGGGGGTATGGGTTAGCCTGGTGATGGGTATTAAGGAGGGCATGTACTGCAT
>NW_027852254.1:0-259 GCF_054177405.1 Leptonychotes weddellii
CATTTAGTCCTTTTGCATGCTTGAGTTTACAACACATTTGTCTGTTGATAACAGATTGCCTAATTTCGGTTTTTTAGCCCCGTTCTTTGAGTGAGACTTGGATAGCTATGTATTTCCCCCTTAGGACCGCCTTTGCAGTATCCCATAGGTTTTGGACCGATGTGTTTTCATTCTCATTTGTTTCCATGAATTGTTTAAGCTCTTCTTTGATTTCCAGGTTGATCCAAACATTCTTGAGCAGAGTGGTCTTTAGCTTCCA
>NW_027852255.1:0-259 GCF_054177405.1 Leptonychotes weddellii
TAGTAGCAAAGAGATGGAGGACTCAGAAGTCAGGTGGTACTAGAATCATCAATACAGACCTACAAGAATGCCAGCATTAACAGACATCCAGATTTTTTGACCCTTGAAACCAGACTCCCTGTTGTTGGACCACTTAACTACAGAGACCAGATGATCAGAGCAAACAATGATACTTTCCCATGTTACTACCACCAGTAGAAAGAAAGGAATAACCATACGATTATTATAACCAGGACAAAATTAGACTGAGTCAGGAAAC
>NW_027852256.1:0-259 GCF_054177405.1 Leptonychotes weddellii
GCAACCCCGAGCTGAGAGCCCACGCCTCAGCTCCATCTCTGCCACTGGCTTCCCCGCTCCGATACTTGGGAGCTCTGCTACACTCAGGCACCCCCGGTCTTTCTGTGACCCCTAGGGTCCTGAGACCACACTGTCCCGCGAGGGTTCCACCCCCTGCTAAGCCACCAGAGTGACGTCCCTCAGCAGAGCAGACTTCTAAAAGTTCTGATTTTGTGCTCCATGGTTCTATCACTTGCCAGAAGCGACCAATGGAGGCCCC
>NW_027852257.1:0-259 GCF_054177405.1 Leptonychotes weddellii
TCTTTCTTCTTCTTCTGGGATCCCAATTATTCTAGTATTGTTTCATCTTATGGTATCACGTATCTCTCGAATTATGCCCTCCTGATCCAGTAGTTGTTTATCTCTCTTTTCCTCAGCTTCTTTATTCTCCATCATTTGGTCTTCTATATCACTAATTCTCTCTTCTGCCTCATTTATCCTAGAAGTTAGAGCCTCCATTTTTATTGCACCTCGTTAATAGCCTTTTTGATTTCAACTTGGTTAGTTTTAGTTCTTTTAT
>NW_027852258.1:0-259 GCF_054177405.1 Leptonychotes weddellii
TAAACCAATTAAAGAGTGAGCATATGCACATATTGACTAAATAGATGTTTTCTTTTTATTCCATAACAAAAGTAAAAAAAAAGGTAGTCTCTTTTTTTTTCTTTTTTTCTTCTTATGTTAATCCCCATACATTATATTATTAGTTTTAGATGTAGTGTTCCATGATTCATTGTTTGTGCATAACACCCAGTGCTCCATGTAGAATGTGCCCTCCTCAATACCCATCACCAGGCTAACCCATGCTCCCACCCCCCTCCCC
>NW_027852259.1:0-259 GCF_054177405.1 Leptonychotes weddellii
TGGGTGTTTGAGGGAATGTACAGAGTCCAAATTATTGACCAGACCCCAAGCAAGATGCATCTGTTTTCTTGGGACCTTAGGGTTGCTGGCCTCTTGTTTTCCTAGCCTGTCTTCTGCAGGAGGTGCCTGCCGTGCTGTTACTCAGGCAACCCTGTTTGGGCAGAGTTGCCCTGCCCCTGCTGTGATGGGGGATGGGCTCAGCGGGAATCAGTTTTTGGGGCTTCTATTCTCTGGCAGCTTTCCCTGGTGGCTTTCTGCA
>NW_027852260.1:0-2024 GCF_054177405.1 Leptonychotes weddellii
TGAAATGCACAGAACTTGCTTTGAACTGACTGCTTGGGAAAACAGACACCATATGAGCACAACATTCTATTTATTGTGTGTCTCACAGGGCATATGAAAAGGGTACTTAGTCATTTCATAGTTGAACAATGCTCTCTTATCAAAATGAAGCTAGAATTAAACTTTTAAATAACTGCATTTACCCAAAGCATTTGTATATATGGCAAAGCTGTTTAGGCCAATGGATATAATTTTGAAAGAGATTATTATATTAATTATTTCACTCTTGTTATGAATGGCAGTGGGACGGTGAATGCAGCAAAGCCAGCAACTGCTTGAATCCTAGGGCATAGACCAATGTTCCAAAATGAAATATAATTTTTCATTTATTCAACACTAGCAATGTGGTCAGCATTGAACACAAATTTAGATACCATTCATGACTAACTGCTTTGTGACTTAAATAGGCAGAAACAAGCCTTCCCAGGAGAAAAAGGCAGGTGCGAACCAGCAATAGGCAGAAGGGTATCATTTTCTTCCCATGGTGTTATTTACACAAAGCCCACCTTGGCGTATGTTTGCTAAGAGGACTTGAGAGGTCAGCTGTCTTTGGGCAACCAGTCCTCACCTATCAGTCTGGATTATGCCTCCCAACTAATCTGGAAAAGAATAAAGCTTTTGCTTTAATACCTAGAGAGAACCCTTGGTAAATTTGTAGGAAATATTGACCCCATGATGTACAAGTGTCCCCTGGAGACAATCAAGACTCCTGTTCAATGTCAAGGGGATTCCTGTAACATCCGCTTCCTGTGTCATTCTCTCTGTCCTTCCAGCAGTCACAGAAGAGAGCACTCTAATACAGAGGCATTCCAGGTGAGTTCAGAGTCACTTCGATTTGGGTAGTGTTTTCACTTGGTAGTATCTGTGTGTGACATGTGTTTAATATCAGTTGGTGTGTGTTATTTTACTCATAGGAGGTTAGCACAATTTCTAATCCGGCAGGTTCAGAGTTCCTAAGTCAACAAATAAGAGTCAAAAGACCAGGGAAGTACTGGAGATTTGGACTGAGAATTTTAGTTCAATAATACTGAGTATCCATTATGTTCTATAGTAGTGAAAGAATCAGATGAGGTTCCCACCCAGAATAATCTCAGTCTTGAGAGGAGGCCAACACATCAACCTATGTTGTGGGTGAGAAAGAAAGGATAACTGAGATATGGTGACTATTTAAGATGTGACAGACCTGGGGTGCCTGGGTGGCTCAGTAAGTTAAGCATCCGACTCTTGGTTTCGGCTCAGGTCATGATCTCAGGGTCATGAGATCGAGCCCTATGTCAGGCTCCACAGTGAGCACAGAGTCTACTTGAGATTCTGTCTCTCCCTCTCCTTCCGCCCCTCCTCTCTCTTGCATACTCTCTCTAAAATAAATAAACAAATCTTTAAAAAAAAAAAGATGTGTCAGACCTTGTTTTTTCAGTTCAGTTGTACCATAAAAGCACGAGCCACACACTAATTTCCCCATGATACAGATGATAAAAAAGTCCTTTGTCCAAGTCCACCCTGCCAATAACTAGTGGGACCCCAATCATACTCACTCAGTTTGAAAAGCTTGCTCAAGACATGAAGAATGGGGGGGGGGGGTTGTGGGGAGATAATGTCAGAAGAAGGAACAGACCAGACAAGGAATCCTGTATCTTAATCCCTCTTTCATTCCCTGGATCCATTCCCTACCATGTCCCTGCCAGCTGAAATCTGGAAAAGGAGTGAGAGGATGGTTTAAAAAAAGAAAATAAACCTGGAGATGTTTGGAGTGCCAACAGCCCTGGGAAGAGCCTCATGAGATAAGATCCTATAATGAAAAGGAGCAAAAGAAATGTCTGAGATTATGTTGAGGTGAGATGGTATCTTCCAAACATTTTGACTGGAATTCATAGTAAGAAACATGTATTATGTAACAATCCAGTACATGTATGTGTATGTATCACTGAAAGTACAGATTCATGAAAAGAATAGATACTGCATTAGTCAGGGTCTCCAGAGAAACA
>NW_027852261.1:0-259 GCF_054177405.1 Leptonychotes weddellii
GCCTCCATATATTTGAGTTCTTTCTGACTTTCCTCTTGTCATTGAGTTCTAGTTTCAAATCATTGTGGTCTGAAAATATGCAGGGAATGATCCTAATCTTTTGGTACTGGTTGAGACCTGATTTGTGACCTAGGATGTGATCTATTCTGGAGAATGTTCCGTGGGCACTAGAGAAGAATGTGTATTCTGTTGCTTTGGGATAGAATGTTCTGAACATATCTGTGAAGTCCATTTGGTCCAGTGTGCCATTTAAAGTCTT
>NW_027852262.1:0-259 GCF_054177405.1 Leptonychotes weddellii
AAAAAAAAGAACAAGAGGCAGTACCAACTGTCAGGGACCTAATCAATACAGACATTTAGTAAGATGTCAAGAACTAGAGTTCAGAATGACGATTATAAAGATTCTAGCTGGGCTTGAAGAAAGCATGGAAGATATTAGAGAAACCCTTTCTGGAGAAATAAAAGAACTAAAATCTAACAAAGTCAAAATCAAAAAGGCTGTTAATGAGGTGAAAATAAAAATGGAGGCTCTAACTGCTAGGATAAATGAGGCAGAAGAG
>NW_027852263.1:0-259 GCF_054177405.1 Leptonychotes weddellii
GATAAGTTTTTTATAGATTTTGGATACTAGTTCTTTATCTGATAAGACATTTGCAAATATCTTCTCCCATTCTGTCGGTTGTCTTTTGGTTTTGTTGACTGTTTCTTTTGCTGTGCAAAAGCTTTTTATCTTGATGAAGTCCCAATAGTTCATTTTTGCTTTTATTTCCTTTGCCTTTGGAGACGTGTCTAACAAGAAATTGCCACGCGGGGGTCACAGAGGTTGTGGTTGTGTTCTCCTCTAGCATTTTGATGGATTC
>NW_027852264.1:0-259 GCF_054177405.1 Leptonychotes weddellii
AAAACGCACCCCAATGTATAGGTATTTCTACTGACAGATTCTCTCATTCAGAAAATATGGTAAATGAATATTTTTATTACATATGTAGATTGAGTCCTGATATTAAATCCTTTGCCTATTATTATGATAAAGATAATAAACAAATATTAAATCAAATAACTTTACCTATAAATTTTGAGTCCTTACAAATTGCAAGCCCCAAAATTTGTACTTCAGTAGAAGAAGAAAATATAGTTAAAGAAAGCTGTAGTGTTTTCAT
>NW_027852265.1:0-259 GCF_054177405.1 Leptonychotes weddellii
GGCTGGACCAGGCTGGGGGCCACCACACAGGCCACTGATGGCTGGGCTATGACGGGAGCCGCCCCATCAGTCATACATGGCTTAGCTAAGCTGGGAGCTATCGCACTGGTCACAAATGGCTTAGCTAAGCTGGGGGTTACTCCACTCCTCATAGACAGCTTAGTTATAGATGGCTTAGCTAGGCTGGGGGCCACCCCACTGGTCACAGATGGCTGGGCTAGGCTGGGGACTACCCCACCAGTCACAGATGGCCGGGCTA
>NW_027852266.1:0-259 GCF_054177405.1 Leptonychotes weddellii
GGGTACTAAGGAGGGCACGTACTGCATGGAGCACTGGGTGTTATACGAAAACAATGGATCGTGGATCACCACATCAAAAACCAATGATGTATTGTATGGTGACTAACATAACATAATAAAATTAAAAATAAATAAATAAAACAAAATAAAACGGAATGGAACATAATTTAAAAAAAAATAAAAATAAAATAAAAAAGGAATGGAATTGAAAGGGAACAAAAAAAGAAAGGGAAAGTTCCCTAATCCTCTTTGCTTACAG
>NW_027852267.1:0-259 GCF_054177405.1 Leptonychotes weddellii
CTAAGGGTTCTCCTGGGTTCTAAGAGCCCTTGGCAGTGTGCGAGCAGGAGGCCTCCGCGTACTGCAGGAGCTGCTTCAGCGCATGGGTTCGGGTCCTCTCACACACACCTGCACACGCGGAGCCCTCGCCTGAGTGCTCCCCGTCCCCAGATGTCCCCTCAGTCCTGCCACCCAGCCCCTCCCAGAGGCTGGGGGACAGCCCCCGAGCACCATGGTGATGCGAACCTGGTATCTCGTGGGGCCAGTAGTCATTACAGTG
>NW_027852268.1:0-259 GCF_054177405.1 Leptonychotes weddellii
AAAACGCACCCCAATGTATAGGTATTTCTACTGACAGATTCTCTCATTCAGAAAATATGGTAAATGAATATTTTTATTACATATGTAGATTGAGTCCTGATATTAAATCCTTTGCCTATTATTATGATAAAGATAATAAACAAATATTAAATCAAATAACTTTACCTATAAATTTTGAGTCCTTACAAATTGCAAGCCCAAAAATTTGTATTTCAGTAGAAGAAGAAAATATAGTTAAAGAAAGCTGTAGTGTTTTCAT
>NW_027852269.1:0-259 GCF_054177405.1 Leptonychotes weddellii
TATAAATTGGTACCCTCCTTACCATTCTCCTCTTTTATTAAGATGAAGTTGCTTTTGGTAAATCTGATGTTAATCCCACTCCCTTCACTAGCATTGGGTGAATTATGGTTATCGTTTCTCTCCCTGTGGACCCAACCTCACACTGGTAACAGATCTTCCCAATGACTATTTAAAATACTCCATTGTCCTTTTTTTTTTTTATATATAATGTATTATTTGTTTCAGAGGTACAGGTCTGTGATTCAACAGTCTTACACAA
>NW_027852270.1:0-259 GCF_054177405.1 Leptonychotes weddellii
TCTCTCTCTCTCAAATAAATAAATTAAATCTTTTTAAAAAATGATACATATTTTCCTGTTTATTACAAGGGGAAAAAGACAGTGGTTCGATTACAATGATTTTACAAACAAGTCTAACACCAGCACACCCCGGGTCACCAGGCCCTTCTTCTTTTCTTCTCTACTCTTTCCTTTGAATAAATTGCCTTGGGATCTCCCCATGGGGACTCCGAGGAGTGAGGCTACGTCAGGGTTCCGAGGGCGGAGGCTCCTTGCTTGG
>NW_027852271.1:0-259 GCF_054177405.1 Leptonychotes weddellii
ATGGGAAACATGATGCTCCTGGTTCTCAGACCGGGACTGTTCTGGTTTCAAGGACACTCACGTCCCTGAGGGAGCAGTGGGCTGTCCGACCGCAGACACGAGGGCCGGGAGACCCAGGCATTCTGCCATCACACCTCACACCCGCCTTCGCTTCGAATTCATTACAAACCGTCGGTTTCATTTCAGGAAAGCAAGGAGTGGGAAATACACATTTGTGGTTCCTGTTGACCTTCCACTTGCCCTTCTGATGTTTCCCATC
>NW_027852272.1:0-259 GCF_054177405.1 Leptonychotes weddellii
CACCCAGGTGCCCCCTGCTTATGCATTTTAAAGACATCTCAGTGCTCTTTGGTTTAATTCTATTTTGAGATATACATCCTAGAGAAATAATCAAGAGTTACAGAAAATGATTTATAGGGACCAACATTAATTTCCAACAGGGATGGTTCAATAAAACATGATATATCCATAAGAATATGTGATGGGGAGCCGAGCTGAGCTTCATCCAGGCGGCGTGTTCTCTCTGCTGTGAGCTTTCTCGCTAGCTGAATTCAACTGG
>NW_027852273.1:0-259 GCF_054177405.1 Leptonychotes weddellii
AAATTTTTATAACCCAGTGATTCTTAATCTGGTAACCAACTCATTCCTCATAAAACCTGTTTACCTCAAAAAATTGTTTATGAGGATACATTGGAGTAAGTGTCAGAAAGGACCTTGTAAACTATAAACAGTGATACAAATGTATGAGACACCTTTTAACTTTTCAAAAAGAATGACTGATAGATGTGATATAAATATTCATTGAATACATGAATTAGAAGGTAAAACCCATTCTTGAAACAAATTTAATAAATGGTTA
>NW_027852274.1:0-259 GCF_054177405.1 Leptonychotes weddellii
GTTGACCCATTCATTCTTTAGTAGGATGTTTTTAGCCTCCATGTATTTGAGTTCTTTCCAACTTTCCTCTTGTGATTGAGTTCTAGTTTCAAAGCATTGTGGTCTGAAAATAGGCAGGGAATGATCCCAATCTTTTGGTACCGGTTGAGACCTGATTTATGACCTAGGATGTGATCTATTCTGGAGAATGTTCCATGGGCACTAGAGAAGAATGTGTATTCCGTTGCTTTGGGATGGAATGTTCTGAATATGTCTGTGA
>NW_027852275.1:0-259 GCF_054177405.1 Leptonychotes weddellii
AAAATTAACATTTCTGTGGGGGTATGATGGCTGGAATCTCCTATTCTGCCATCTTGCTGATGTCACTGCTGAACAATGATTTCTTCATTTGCTGTATGCCTTTAGGATAATTTTCAGAGTTTCTTAAAAATTTTCATCAATTATGTTTTTTTCCACTGATAAGAATGTCTGTGATGTTCTTTTTATTTTTATTTTTTTTATTCTTATGTTAATCCCCATACATTACATCATTAGTTCTAGATGAAGTGTTCCATGATTC
>NW_027852276.1:0-259 GCF_054177405.1 Leptonychotes weddellii
TTGAGAGAGAAAGAGTGAGTGAGAGAAAGACAGAGAGAGAAAACACAAGTGGGGGGAGGGGCAGAGGGAGAAACAGGCTCTCCGCTGAGCAGGGAGCCTGATGGGGGCTCGATCCCAGGACCCTGGGATCATGACCTGAGCCGAAGGCAGATGCTTAACTGACTGAGCCTCCCAGACACCCCATCTTTTTTTTTTTTTTAAGATTTTATTTATTTATTTAACTTGAGAGAGGGAGAGAGTGAGTGAGCAAGTGAGTGGG
>NW_027852277.1:0-259 GCF_054177405.1 Leptonychotes weddellii
CATAAGAATAAAAAAAAAAAAAAAAGAGTAATCACCTAAAAGATTTTTTGAGATTACCTGGATACCCAAAAGAACTACCAATTCTCAGACAACGCAGGTACTTTCTCCCAATTTGAGTTTGTATTTTGACCTGAAACTAGCAAAGAAAAACTCTGTGTCAGCATTGTAATTTACGTTCTGCTTCAGTTCCTTATTTATGATAGTTAGATTTTAGGTCAAATATCCTTGTGGAGCCAACTACCTTATATTAAAGAGAGCC
>NW_027852278.1:0-259 GCF_054177405.1 Leptonychotes weddellii
AAAGTCAGGACAAATAAGTTGGCCCACCGATCGCCCGTCTCCCCATGGGTGACAGAAGCAGCAGGGTAGGCCTGGGCCCTAAGGATCCTGCTGCTGTGGGAGGCATCCCCTCATTTCTCATCTCCCCCCAACAGTCAGGGCCAGAGCCAGAGCCTGGGCACCTGCAACCTCTGCTACCCGAGTCCAGACCCTCAGGCCCTGCCCCTCCCCATCCTGAGAGGAGGGATCTGGAGAGGAGGAGGGACTCAACCTGGCACGC
>NW_027852279.1:0-259 GCF_054177405.1 Leptonychotes weddellii
ATTTGGAGTCTATTTTTGTGTGTGGTATAAGGAAATGGTCCAGTTTCATTCTTCTGCTTCTGGCTGTCCAATTTTCCCAACACCATTTGTTGAAGAGTCTGTCTTTTTTCCATTGGACATTCTTTCCTGCTTTGTCGAAGATTAGTTGACCATAGAGTTGAAGGTCCATTTCTGGGCTCTCTATTCTGTTACAATGATCTATGTGTTCAAGGAAGTGAAAGATCTGTATAGTAAAAACTACATAACTTTGCTGACAGAA
>NW_027852280.1:0-259 GCF_054177405.1 Leptonychotes weddellii
AGAAACAAACTGAGGGTTCTAGAGGGGAGGGGGGTGGGAGGATGCGTTAGCCTGGTGATTGGTATTAAGGAGGGCACGTACTGCATGGAGCACTGGGTGTTATACGAAAACAATGAATCATGAAACACTACATCAAAAACTAATGATGTACTATATGGTGGCTAACATAACATAATAAAATTAAATTTACTTTAAAAAAAAGAAAAAGAAAAACACTCTAAATCTTATTGTACACTTTCCTAAACTGTTTTAACTTAAT
>NW_027852281.1:0-2023 GCF_054177405.1 Leptonychotes weddellii
GGATTAACATAACAATGGAAAATTTAAAAATTAAAAAAAAAATACCAGTGGTTTCTTTTGGTGGCAGACCCAGGGACTGTTTTACTGCTGTGGTTTGTTGCTGACATACATAATTGAAGGAATTGCTACATTACGGTTAGAGGTTACTAAAAACAAAGATGGAGTTCCCCCCCATTCAAGTTCATGGACTCCTGAATTCTAGTGTATTCTCCCTTGTTTGAAGTGTAGCTATAGAAGAGCTTTTTGGGGAGGGGCTGGTCAGTCTGTCTATTAGAGTTTAAGGAACCACATGAAGGTCTGTTTACTAACCAACTGGTCTGCCACAGTAGTTAACTTCTTCAATGGATATGTATTATAGGTTTGTAACAAATGCTACAAAAATGCACTTATTATTATTAGTTAACTTGTACCCCCACGTACATACACATTTATACAAAAGCAATGGATGAATATGTGTATGCAGATTTTTCTGGAATAAATAAGGTAAGTTTCGTATATCCTCTTATTTATGGGAATGTGTAAATTATAAACAAACCAACCAACCCACCTGGCTAATGTCAGACCTGAGGATTCTTTTTAAATATCTAGTGTGAAGAATACTCAAATATTGTTTTAATGGGGTCAGCACATTCCAGTTAAAACAAACAAAATAACCCCAGAAATAGAAGAATAAAAAGAATAGTAATGAATGGGTTGGCTAAGGGCCTGACTGCTACTTTCCTGAGTCTGCATTCATCTCTCCCTTGTTATCAGTTAATCCCCATGGTGTGTTTCCCTGGGAGCTCTCAGAGGCTTCTTCTGGTCTGGGTCTTAACCTTTGCCAGGGTGGATGCTACAGGACTGCGAGCAGGGTGGGAGCAAGCCCCCACTCATCGAGGGTGGGGGGGTGGGTCACCGGGGTCCCCCGCCATTTTGGGTCTGTTGGTGCTTTCTCCCATTTCAATTATAGAGGCTGAGAGAGATCAGGATCTACACTTCTTGGGAAGATTTCTCACTTAAAACCACCATGTCGGGGCGCCTGGGTGGCTCAGTTGGTTAAGCGAGTGTCTTCGGCTCAGATCATGATCCTGGAGTCCCGGCATCGAGTCCCACATCGGGCTCCCTGTTCAGCAGGGAGTCTGCTTCTCCCACTGACCCTCCTCTCTCTCATGCTCTCTGTCTCTCATTCTCTCTCAAATAAATAAAATCTTAAAAAAAAAAAACAACAACCCACCATGTCAAAGGTTGTATGATTTCTTTCCCTTAGGCCTTGGCCTCCGAAGAGATGGTAGATACCGAGCTCTTCCCTAAAATAACACCTTCTCCAGTCTAAGAAGGCCTCAAGTCATTGAGTTGATAAGCCCGTTGATGAACCTGCTAGAGACCTTCCTTATCACTTGGCAGGAGTGTATTGTAGCAGGCTAGTGAATGGGAGAAAACAAATCCATCAGAGCTCGCCTTAGGACAGCTAGGGGAGGTAAGTGAGGCCACACAAGCGGAAAACAGTTTGGGATGCCCAGCAACACCTGGGCTACAGGCCATTCATCGTGAGCGTTTGAAAAGCTCTCGTGAGGGTTTGAAAAGCTCTCCCACATCTGTGTTCAGGATGCTTTTATTTATTTGTTTGTTTGTTTATTGGCCAACTGCCTGGTGAAAGGAGGTAAGGGAAGAAGTCTCTGGTCTAAAGCTCGTGGAATATAGATTTCTAAAAATGTTTTGTAAAAACACTTTAAAAAACAGAAAATGAAACTGAATAGCAGAAGAAAATTATGAAAAGTCAAATAACAGAAGGCGACTGCTTAAAAATGAATTTCTGAGCAAGACTGCTTCCTGAGGGCATCCCATGGAGAACAAGTTTACTGTGGACCCTTAAGACGTTCAAAGTGTTAGACGAGTTGGTTGTATGTTTGCAGAGGTGTACTCCCTGATAAAGGACGGGGACGGGGAGCGCCACACACACCCTTCGGAACCAGCAAAATCGTTCTTGAGACACAGGCTTGGTGTGGGGAGGCTTTCTTATTTTTTAAATTTATTTTTTTAATTT
>NW_027852282.1:0-259 GCF_054177405.1 Leptonychotes weddellii
AGATGTGGTCCATATATACAATGGGATATTGCTCAGCCATCAGAAAGGATGAATACCCAGCTTTTACATCAACATGGATGGAACTGGAGGAGATTATGCTAAGTGAAATAAGTCAAGCAGAGAGAAAGTCAATTATCATATGGTTTCACTTATTTATGGAACATAAGGAATAGCGTGGAGGACATTAGAAGGAAGGGAATAATAAAGGGGGGGGAATCGGAGAGACAGACAAACCATGAGAGACTTATGGACGCTGAGA
>NW_027852283.1:0-259 GCF_054177405.1 Leptonychotes weddellii
ATGATACATGTCTTTCTCTGTTTGACTTACTTCGCTCAGCATAATACCCTCCAGTTCCAACCACGTCGTTGCAAATTGATGCCCCATCCTTTTGTTCCTTGTTTCTTCGTTCTGCCCAACTGGTCAAGTAGCAAACATTTGGAATTTGGGATCAAAGAGTTTGAGCAGCTCACTAACGGTGTGACTGGAGACAAGTCACAGGTCCTCCCCGAGCCTCTGTGTCCTTGCCAGGACAGTGGACTCCTTCCTCAGCTGCCCA
>NW_027852284.1:0-259 GCF_054177405.1 Leptonychotes weddellii
CCTATAGTGTCTTCGTTTGTTTGTTTGTGTCTGAAATCAGGACCTCAAAACCAAGGTTTTTCGGAAAGAAACCTGAGCAGGTTGTAGGGAAAGGACAAGAGGGATAAACGTCGCAGCCAGCCAGCCAGCCAGTCAGCGAGGGCTTCTCTGGAGCTGCCGTGGCAAGGCGGCCACCCCGAGGGCCCCTGCGACCCTGCGAACCCCAGCAGCCACACTCGGAACCTGGACTTGCCCGCCTGTCATGAGGCTCTGCAACTCG
>NW_027852285.1:0-259 GCF_054177405.1 Leptonychotes weddellii
TGAGCTCTGTGTCAGGCTCTGTGCTGGGCATGAAGCCTGCTTAAGATGATCCCTCTCCCACACAGGCAGAAACCTCTTTGACGTCAGCCGCAGCAACTTCTTCCTAGAAACATCACTAAGGGCAAGGGAAACAAGGGCAAAAATGAACTATTGGGACTTCATCAAGATAAAAAGCTTTTGCACAGCAAAAGAAACAGTCCACAAAACCAAAAGACAACTGACAGAATAGGAGAAGATATTTGCAAATGACATATCAGAT
>NW_027852286.1:0-259 GCF_054177405.1 Leptonychotes weddellii
CATAATAAAATAAAATTAAAAAAATTGGGCCTTGAAGGACAGCTGAGATTTCATCGGGGGCTGTAGGGAGGGTCTCAGTGGAGCTGACCCTGCACTGTCTGCTACTGGCTCTGGATCATGGGCCACTTTCTGATGTGATTGCCATGATGGTTATGCTTCAGTTGAGTCTTGTTTAAGCCTGGTATCAAAGTATAGCAAATTGTCCACTTTAGATTCAGTGAATCTTCAACTTTGAAAAAATCTGACTAAAATTATATTT
>NW_027852287.1:0-259 GCF_054177405.1 Leptonychotes weddellii
ATGCAGCAGGTGGTACAGAATATACTGTAGCAGTTGAGACAGACGGTTCTATTAGCACTATTACAACACCTCAAGGTGATGATTTATTAAGTGTTAACACTGATAACGTGACTATCGAAAAAGATCCAACCACTGGTGCCATTACAGCAATTACTTCATCTATAAGTAACGATTCAGATGGATCAGTAAATCAAACTACTAATCCAGATGCTCTTGCAACTGCAGGCGATGTGGTTAATGCGATAAACAATAGTGGCTT
>NW_027852288.1:0-259 GCF_054177405.1 Leptonychotes weddellii
GGGCCACTGCTCTTCCAGCAGGGACCCAACAAGCGGCAGATCTGGAGAGACTCCCCTTCCTCCCCCAGGAGGAGTGACGCGGAAGCACACCACAGGGATCTGCTGGGTGTGGGGTAGTGTGCCAGAGATAGAAATGCTCGGTCACAGGCTGGTGAGCATAGAGTGTGGCCGGAGACTGAGGAGATGGGAGTGATTGACTGCTTTTCTCTGGGGGCTCACTGAGGAGTGGGGTCTGAGTTCTCAGCTCCTCTGGGGTGGA
>NW_027852289.1:0-259 GCF_054177405.1 Leptonychotes weddellii
CCCCCCATTTTTATTGATTTTTGAGAGGGGTTCTCTGTGCATCCTGGATTTTGATGCCTGTTTCCTTCTCCAAATTAGGAAAGTTCTCTGCTATAATTTGCCCTAATATACCTTTTGCCCCTCTCTCTCATTCTTCCTCTTCTGGGATCCAAATTCTAATGTTGTTTCGTCTTACGGTATCACTTATCTCTCGAGTTCTTCCCTCGTGATCCAGTAGTTGTTTATCTCTCTTTTTCTCAGCCTCTTTATTTCCATCATT
>NW_027852290.1:0-259 GCF_054177405.1 Leptonychotes weddellii
AGAACATTTTGTTATTCAAAAGACACTACTAAAGAATAAAAAGAAAAAATGACAGAGGGAAGATATTTGCAATACATACAACGAAAAAATAGCTCATATCTAAAATGCATAAGGAATGACTACAAATCAATAAGTAAAACAAAAAGCCTGATAAAAGAAAATGGACCGAAGATTGGAATTAGTTACATCAGAAAAAATCAGAATGGCAAATAAATGCAATAAAAGAGGCTCAATCTTATTAGAAATAAGGAAAATAGGG
>NW_027852291.1:0-259 GCF_054177405.1 Leptonychotes weddellii
ACTGATAAAATTTTGACTTTATAATTTTTGCTTATAAATAAAATATGAATTATAAGGAGGTTTTTTTTTTTTAAGTCCTAGATGTCATAAATTTAGTGCAGAGATGTTAAAAAAAATAAAGACAGTGACCAGGCACTTTTAATAGCATTATTAATATGTTAGCCTTATTTTGAATAATACCATTAATACTTTTGTTCTACTCATTGAGAACCCTTAGCTGAAGCTTTGTTCAAAATGTTTTGATTCATGACACCCTAAT
>NW_027852292.1:0-2023 GCF_054177405.1 Leptonychotes weddellii
TTTCTTGGGACCTTAGGGTTGCTGGCCTCTTGTTTTCCCAGACTGTCTTCTGTGGGAGGAGCCTTCCACGCTATTACTCAGGCAACCTTGTTTAGGCGGAGTTGCCCTGCGCCCCTGTGGCGGGGGATGGGCTCAGTGGGAATCAGTCTTTGGGGCTTTTGTTCTCTGGTGCCTTTCCCTGATGGCTTTCCGCGTCTCTTCCGTGAGTCAGGGCAGAAGAGGCCGTTTCCAACCCCCTGCCTCAGAGCAGAGAGACCTCAGTCTGTTCTTCAGTGAGCTCTCCAGGCCACACCGTCTCCATTTCTGTCCGTGCTGCTATAAACTGCAGCATCCTGGGTTGTGCGCCCCTCCGCAGCGCTCCCAGTCCTGCCTCCAGGTCGGGGCACATCTCTGCCCTTTGTGCTTCTAAAACCACCAGTCACTTCCAGTTCACGCACGCGCGACTCCACCGCTTGGGGTCTTGTCCCGGGGACTGCAGTTCGTATGTGTGTGACTCCGCTACTCGGGGTTTTCACCCCGGAGGTTGCAGTTCACAGGCGTGACCCCGGCACACTGGGTTTCCGTCTCAGAGGCTGCAGTTCACGTGCGCACGACCGTCGCTCCGGTTTCTGTCCAGGGGGGCTGCAGTTCGCGCGCGCACGACCCCACCGGTCTGGTTTTCCACCCCGGGGGCTGCCCTAAAGTCCTTTCCTGACGCTACTGGTCTGCGAGTCTGTGCCCGTCCGCAGTGCGCGAGGCTGTCACTCACCGGCGGTGTAGGATCCCCATGTCCAGGCACCCTCCCGCTGCCGTTTATCCTCTGATATCTGCTGGCAGAATCACGGCTCTCCGCTTCGTACCTCAAAACCAACCGCCTGCGATATTCTGTTTGTAGAGATCCAGATCTTCTTACATCTCAGGCTGGTTTCGTGGGTGCTCAGAGTGGTCTGGTAGATATCCAGCTCAATTCCGGGGACCAGTTGAAATAGGGTCCCTACTCCTCTGCCATCTTTCCCCCCTCCCGGTGATGGTCCTTTGACTCTTTTTATCTCTTCTCGTTCAGTCCCTCAACAAATCCTATTTAACCTTCACAGCAGTTACAGGAATCACCGTCTTATCATTTGAACCTGGTCTGAGCCATCGTCATCTGTCCTGTGGACTGTTACAATTACCCCACCATTGGTCTCCCTGCTTCCACCTTTGCCCCCTTCTTCATAACACCCAGAGGGAGGCTACTTGAAATGTTATATCTCTTAACCCTCTGCTCAAACCCTGCCAATGGACCCTATCTGAGTAAAATCCAGAGTCCTTATGACATCCTTCAAGGCACTGGTTTTTCTGACTTTAGGTATTTATCTACTGTCTTCCCTCTGTTCTCTCTTATAATTGGATTTCCACCCACCCTGACCTGCATGCTGTTTTCTCTGCCAGGTAACCTCTTACCCCAGATAACCTCATAGTTCACTCCTTCCCTTCAGTCCAGTCTCTGCTCAAACATAAACTCATCTGAGAGGTTTTTTTTTTCACTTACATAAAATATTACTCTTTCCAATACTTTATGTCTCCCACACTTTGTTTCATATTCTTCAGATCACTTAGCCTCACAGACATTAGCTTTTTAAAATTCATCTGTTGACTCTCTTCCTTCACAGACATGAACCAGGGCTTTGTTTTGTTCACCGATGTCGCTACAGCATATATATATGTGTGTGTATATGTATACATACACACACACACACACACACACATACATATATATGTATATGTACACGGTACTCACTCAAAAAATACTTGTGGAATGAACGAATAAATGGATGAGAAGAGGAGGATGGGATGTCGACTTTTGAATCATGACTGTGATACTTTCTACCCATAAGATCTTGAGTAACTTATCTTTGACCCTCTCTTAGTGAGCATAATAATATTTACCTGAGGGTGTTGATGTGAGGGTTAAATAAATTATCCTAGTAAAAAAAAGGTCCAGCACAAAGTACTTTACAAAGATGGCTTCAATAAAAGTTGGATAAATCACTGCATGTTGGGG
>NW_027852293.1:0-259 GCF_054177405.1 Leptonychotes weddellii
ACAGGCTTCCTGCTGACCAGGGGCCCGGATGCAGGGCTCGCTCCCAGGACCCCAGGATCATGACCTGAGCCGAAGGCAGACGCTTAACCAACTGAGCCACCCAGGCGTCCTTAAATTTATTTTCTACTCATGATTAGAAGTCATATTCTAAGTTTTATTTGGTTTTTAGGTATATACTGAATTCATGTTTTTTTTTTTTTATTCTTATGTTAATCCCCATACATTACATCATTAGTTTTAGATGAAGTGTTCCATGATT
>NW_027852294.1:0-259 GCF_054177405.1 Leptonychotes weddellii
TAAGAGACTCTTAACAATAGGAAACAAACTGAGGGTTGCTGGAGGGAAGGTTGGGTGGGGAGATGGGGTAATTGGGCGATGGGCATTAAGGAGGGCACGTGATGTAATGAGCACTGGGTGTTGTATGCAACTGATGAATCATTGACCTCTACCTTTGAAACTAATAATACACTATATGTTAATTAATTGAATTTAAATTTAAAATATTAGAAGAAAAAATAAAATAAATAAAAAGCAATTAAAAACTATAAGCAGGGCG
>NW_027852295.1:0-259 GCF_054177405.1 Leptonychotes weddellii
ATGTATCTGTTGGCCATTTGGATGTCTTCTCTGGAAAAATGTGTGTTCATGTCTTCTGCTCATTTCTTGATTGGATTAGTTGTTCTTTGGGTGTTGAGTTTGCTAAGTTCTTTATAGATTTTGGATACTAGCCCTTTATCTGATGGGTCATTTGCAAATACCTTCTCCCACTCTGTCGGTTGTCTTTTGGTTTTGTTGACTATTTCCTTTGCTGTGCAAAACCTTTTTATTTTGATGAAGTCCCAATAGTTCATTTTGC
>NW_027852296.1:0-259 GCF_054177405.1 Leptonychotes weddellii
AAAAAGCAGCCTTGCCCTTATTCATGCCAGAGGGCAGATACAGATAAAGCAGCTGCAGAATCAATAGGGCACACAGTAACACTTTGAGGAACTGCTGCTTTCTTTTCAGTAGCACCCTAGATTTACTACATCCATCTACGACTCGGCATACCTAATTGCTAATCTGGGCTGGCCACAGGATAGCACCTAGTCTCCTGTTAATCCTTGCTTCTCCCAAGCCCTCCTCAACAACAGTACCCAATTTAGAACTGAGCCCTGC
>NW_027852297.1:0-259 GCF_054177405.1 Leptonychotes weddellii
CCTATAGTGTCTTCGTTTGTTTGTTTGTGTCTGAAATCAGGACCTCAAAACCAAGGTTTTTCGGAAAGAAACCTGAGCAGGTTGTAGGGAAAGGACAAGAGGGATAAACGTCGCAGCCAGCCAGCCAGCCAGTCAGCGAGGGCTTCTCTGGAGCTGCCGTGGCAAGGCGGCCACCCCGAGGGCCCCTGCGACCCTGCGACCCCCCAGCAGCCACACTCGGAACCTGGACTTGCCCGCCTGTCATGAGGCTCTGCAACTC
>NW_027852298.1:0-259 GCF_054177405.1 Leptonychotes weddellii
ATCTTGGCTCTTTCCATAGTTTGGCTATTGTGGACACTCCTGCTATAAACATTGGGGTGTATGTACCCCTTCGGATCACTACATTTGTATCTTTGGAGTAAATACCCAGTAATGCAATTGCTGGGTCATAGGGTAGCTCTATTTTCAACTTTTAGAGGAACCTCCATACTGTTTTCCAGAGTGGCTTCACCAGCTTGCACTCCCACCAACAGTGTAGGAGGGGTCCCCTTTCTCCACATCCCCGCCAACATCTATCGTT
>NW_027852299.1:0-259 GCF_054177405.1 Leptonychotes weddellii
GAGGGTTGAAAACGTTCTCTTCTGTTCTGACTTGTGGAAGAGACCCGGAAAGCCGCCAGGGAAAGCTACCAGAGAACAAAAGTCACAAAGACTGATTCCCGCTGAGCCCATCCCCCACCACAGGGGGGCAGGGCAACTCCGCCCAAACAGGGTTGCCTGAGTAACAGCACGGCAGGCCCCTCCCGCAGAAGACAGGCTGCGGAAACAAGAGGGCAGCAACCCTAAGGTCCCAAGAAAACATGTGCATCTTGCTTGGATT
>NW_027852300.1:0-259 GCF_054177405.1 Leptonychotes weddellii
TATTCTGTATTATTAAAAGAAAAAGAAAGGGGAGCTGTATCAGTCAGTGTCCTAGAAGGCAGCAGATGACGTGCTCAGGTGGGGCAACTGAGGACATTTTAGTAAGCCATCAATTTACAAAGCTACGGGCAAGTGAAAAGACACACTGGGGGCCAGAGGGACACTCTGGAGCAATGGAAGTGGGGAGCTGTTATGACCTCCAGGCTTGGGGTGCCAGAGAGGAGCCGTCGTAAGAAATGATGGCAATGTAAGTGCAAAT
>NW_027852301.1:0-259 GCF_054177405.1 Leptonychotes weddellii
TTTTTTTTTTTTTTAAAGATTTTATGTATTTATTTGAGAGAGAGAGCACATGAGACGGGGGACGGTCAGAGGGAGAAGCAGACACCCTGCTGAACAGGCAGCCTGAGGTGGGACTTGATCCCGGGACTCCAGGATCATGACCTGAGCCGAAGGCAGTCGCTTAACCAACTGAGCCACCCAGGCGCCCCAGAAATCATCTGTCTTTATATATAAACCAGCAATTAGAATTTGCAATTTTAAATAATACCATTTACAACAG
>NW_027852302.1:0-259 GCF_054177405.1 Leptonychotes weddellii
CAGAGGGGAGGGTGCTCAGTGTGTGTGGCCCCCAAAGCCACCTCCAGGCTCTTTCTGTATGTTTCAAAGCCTCAACTTGGGAGGCTTTCAGGACTCTGTGACTCCTGGGGCAGGGGTGGGCTCGCAGGCATTTTTCCTGCAGAAGGGTCAAGGGGTCATTTCAGCCATTCTGAGCTTGGTGGCCCCTGCAATGATGGGTCTAGGGCCAGAGTCTCACACCATTCTATTAGGCTCTTGCCTTAACAGTGAGGAGGGATAC
>NW_027852303.1:0-2023 GCF_054177405.1 Leptonychotes weddellii
TTCTATAATGGAGCTTTGCCTTCATATTGATGTAGTCTATGATTCATTTCTTATCAGTTATGACAGGGTTGCCAAATACTGACAAGACTTATCAGTATGTTTGTACTTATTAGGTCATTCAAAAGATGATGTTAACACACTTTCTAACTAACAAGCATAAGAACCAAGGTTAAACAAAGTTAGAGATTTTACATGTAAAGCTATAGTGAGAATCTGTAACCATGACAAACTTAATCATATTCAAGAAAAATATGAAAAAGAAAAAATAAAGGTATGAGAGAATAAGCAAGCATATTTACAAAACAAAATCCATGAACTGATGAAAAATATGTGGATATACATATGTGCATATGTATATATAAATATATTCATAATGTTTATGATTTAATCAATATATCTGAGCTTAATTCTTGGTAGCAAAACTCATATATTAACAGGTGAAATATTTCTTTTTAAATAATATTTAAACTTCCTGGGTTTTTTTTTTTTCCACATCGATGAATGAAAATAACTACTGGTTATGGATCCTAGGAGCACCCCAACATAGGTTGAAAGCACATTTCAAATTTAGCAGTGGAAAATATCAGGTACAGAAAACACAACTGACGTGTTCAATCTTACTCTTGAATGACAATGAGCCGCCTAAGGTGAGCTGATCAGATTCCTCTATGATGAGGAATGGCTAAAATAAAAATGTAAGTAGAAATCGTTACATTACACCAACAATTTAAAGCAGTATCCATCAGGATGATTCTTCAAATAAATTAATAGTAAATGGGAAGGAAAGACTTTGAGAAAGAAAGAAAAATGTAGTATAAGATAGCACTTTAAAACCAAGGGTTTTGGGAGGAAATGGACAGGTTCCAATACAAACTCCACTCTGTACTCTCTATATGTTAAGACCTTAAATAAAATTCCACAATCATTCCTAATTTTGTTTCCCTATTTGAGAGATCCTTCTCTCATAGAACCATGTGAGAATTTATAATTAGATAAATTTTGCTTAGCATAAGCTCTGACAGATTGTAAATATATAATAGATAATAACTTTTATTACTGAGAAATCACTTGATTCAATTATCTAGTCCTTTATTCATTCATTTTTTTCCAACAGAATTTTTTGAGTACTATCTACAATATGCTAATCAGTGTTCTAGATGCTGAAGATATAGAACAATAGTTGAAGCTGCTTTGAAAACAAAACATTAAAATTGCTAAATAGAAATACATCTGATCTAATCTTGAGTTGAATGTGAGAAACATTTATTTAGTTTGATAAAGCTACTCTTTACTTTGATAAAGATTTATTTTTTAAAATCTTTTAAAATGATAGCATGCCATTTTACTTAATTATGTTTCTCCCTGAGAATTTTATTGCATCAGTAGCTAATTAATAAGAGTAGTAATTACTTTCAACATTATGGGCTTTATTGTATGAGTAACTTCAAATTGATGATGTATTAGAAAAGTCATTAATGTATCTGTAAATACTGTTGTTACATTAGAAATAATCTCCTTTTATTTATCTCCTTTTATTATATTACTTATTGTAAGCTGATTTGTCACCATTATCTTTATTCATTAATATATATACATGTAATTGAAATTCATTAGTTTCTTATGAAGTACTTATTTAGTGTAAATGTTCAGAATTAGGTTCTATAGAGAACATAGAAGCTATATAAAATATCCTTTTTATTACATATTTAATAACCTAACTTAATATAATTACATTATATATTTGAACTTCAAAACCCTTTGCAGCTGAGTTTCTTTTTACTTGTTTGCTTGGTTTTTCTTTTCTTTTTTGTTTTTTTATAGTTTTTTTTTATTCTTATGTTAATCCCCATACATTACATCATTAGTTTTAGATGTAGTGTTCCATGATTCATTGTTTGTGCATAACACCCTGTGCTCCATGCAGAATGTGCCCTCCTCAATACCCACCACCAGGCTAACCCATCCTCCCACCCCCCTCCCCTCTAGAACCCTCAGTTTGTTTTTCAGAGTCCATCGTCTCTCA
>NW_027852304.1:0-259 GCF_054177405.1 Leptonychotes weddellii
TATTTAATTTTTTGAGGAACCTCCACACTCTTTTCCAAAGTAGCTGCACCAACGTGCCTTCCCACTAACAGTGTAAGAGGGTTCCCCTTTCTCTACATCCTCCAACATTTGTTGTTTCTTGCCTTGTCAATTAGAATGGCAAAAATTGACATGTACTATATTTGGATTAACCATATGTTCCCACCAACACATCCCCCCCACACACACACTTTATGGCTACTGATGTCACCAGCTCTATAAAAGTTTAGAGTAAGGCAGG
>NW_027852305.1:0-259 GCF_054177405.1 Leptonychotes weddellii
CTGGGTGGCTCAGTTGGTTAAGCGACTGCCTTCGGCTCAGGTCATGATCCTGGAGTCCCGGGATCGAGTCCCGCATCAGGCTCCCTGCTCGGCGGGGAGCCTGCTTCTCCCTCTGACCCTCCCCCCTCTCATGTGCTCTCTGTCTCTCTCATTCTCTCTGTCTCAAATAAATAAATAAAATCTTTAAAAAAAAAAAAAAGTTCTCCCATCTGAATATAGGGAAAATAAAGCTATAATCATAAAGAACTTTGTGGTAATG
>NW_027852306.1:0-259 GCF_054177405.1 Leptonychotes weddellii
GGGGGAGTGGCAGAGGGAGAGGGAGAAGCAGGCTTCCCGCAGAGCAGGGAGCCTGATGCGGGACTCAATCCTCCGACTCCGGGATCATGACCTGAGCCGAAGGCAGACACTTAACCAACTGAGCCACCCAGGCATCCCATATTGTTTGAGATATGTGAAGTCTGAGTCTCTATTACATGAAGCCAGAAGTGTCCTAACAAGCACCCAGGGTGGTTGGAACAGGAGCAGGGGTTTTGAGGAGGGTATAAGATAGAATGTG
>NW_027852307.1:0-259 GCF_054177405.1 Leptonychotes weddellii
GCAATCATAATGAAACTAATTCCACGAAGAATTAGTTTCTATAGAACAAAATAACAAGACGGTCACGCTCTGTCTAGCACCTTTCTCTTTGCGTACTGTTTTTTAGTTTTAGCGAAAGCCAATAAGCAGAAATCAATAAAGGTCATGTTAATCATTACAAAGGAAAAATGAAAGAAGGCTATGGCTGTAATCCAGAAAATGATCTAAGATTTGGAAAAACAAAAATATCCTAACATATAAATAAAGTTCCTCCGAGGCT
>NW_027852308.1:0-259 GCF_054177405.1 Leptonychotes weddellii
AGAACTAGCAACGGATATCACTTAACGGGTCGCCATTTCAATGAACATCAGGGTGATGAAACCAGGGTCAGAGATACGGGCAACGCTTGCTGGAGGTGCCCGGGGCCCCCCGAAGACCCCTTCTATGGAACACTTCGGAAAAGCTTTCATGGAGGAGGCCACATGGATCCAGACCTTAAGCTGTAACTGGAAGTTTTCCAGGTAGGCTTTATAAAAGCCATGAAAGTAAAACCCAACAAATGCACTGGGGTATGAGAGG
>NW_027852309.1:0-259 GCF_054177405.1 Leptonychotes weddellii
CCCCCCATTTTTATTGATTTTTGAGAGGGGTTCTCTGTGCATCCTGGATTTTGATGCCTGTTTCCTTCTCCAAATTAGGAAAGTTCTCTGCTATAATTTGCCCTAATATACCTTTTGCCCCTCTCTCTCATTCTTCCTCTTCTGGGATCCAAATTCTAATGTTGTTTCGTCTTACGGTATCACTTATCTCTCGAGTTCTGCCCTCGTGATCCAGTAGTTGTTTATCTCTCTTTTTCTCAGCCTCTTTATTTCCATCATT
>NW_027852310.1:0-259 GCF_054177405.1 Leptonychotes weddellii
GAAACCAAAAGAACAGTAGAACAGATCAATGAAACTAGGAGCTGATTCTTTGAAAGAATAAACAAGATTGATAAACCCCTGGCCAGACTTATCAAAAAGAAAAGAGAAATGACCCAAATAAATGAAATCATGAATGAAAGAGGAGAGATCACAACCAACAACAAAGAAACAAACAATTATAAGAACATATTATGAGCAACTATAGGCCAGCAAATTATATAATCTGGAAGAAATGGATGCATTCCTAGACATGTATCAA
>NW_027852311.1:0-259 GCF_054177405.1 Leptonychotes weddellii
ATAGAATCAAGATTAAGTAGTAGCCCAGTGTGTCCTCTCCCTGAGAGAGCATGACCTCCCGGATCCTTATATTCTTTTTTTCTTTTAAGATTTTATTTATTTATTTATTTATTTATTTGAGAGAGAGAGAGGGAGCTCGAGCAGTGGGAGGGGCCGAAGGGGTGGGATGAGCCGAGTGGGGGAAGGGTTAGAGGGCGAGGGACTAGCAGACTCCCTGCTGATCAGAGAGCCCAAGTCAGAGTTCAATCCCAGGACCCCA
>NW_027852312.1:0-259 GCF_054177405.1 Leptonychotes weddellii
GACCCTGAATCACCAAGAATGTTGAAAAAGAAAAACAAAGCTGGGGGCATCACGTTGCCGGATCAAGCTATATTATAAAGCAGTGATCACCAAGACAGCATGGTACTGGCACAAAAACAGACACATAGACCAATGGAACAGAATAGAGAGCCCATATATGGACCCTCAACTCTATGGTCAAATAATCTTCGACAAAGCCGGAAAAAGTATGTGATGGAAAAAAAGACAGTCTCTTCAATAAATGGTGCTGGGAAAATTG
>NW_027852313.1:0-259 GCF_054177405.1 Leptonychotes weddellii
ATTGGAATGGAAAGTGACACAGCCAACTATGGAAGACTGTTCGGCAATTTCTTGCAAAACTAAACGTATTCTTAACATATGGTTCAGTAATTATACTACATGATATTTATTTAAAGGCGTTGAAAACTTATGTCCAAACAAAATCTTGCTCACAGATGTCTATAACAACTTAATCATAACTGCCAAAATGTGGAAGCAATCAAGATGTCCTTAAGTAGGTGAATGTATAAAATCATTGTGGTGCGGGGGGGGAGCAAGA
>NW_027852314.1:0-2023 GCF_054177405.1 Leptonychotes weddellii
GTTCCATCCACATCGTTGCAAATGGCAAGATCTCATTCCTTTTGATGGCTGCATAATATTCCATTGTATATATATACCACATCTTCTTTATCCATTCATCTGTCGATGGACATCTTGGCTCTTTCCACAGTTTGGCTATTTCCACCATTTCTTGCTTCAAAAATTTTTCTACTTGCTTATTTATAGTATTTTGCAATTTGTTTTTTAAAATATGTTTAGGAAAATTTTAACGACATAGAGAAAATTCTTATGAAATGATGGCAAGTGAAAAAATATATTCTCTAAAACAATTTTATCCAGAATATAAATTATATAAGGAAATAGTACATGAAAAGAAAAGCAAAAATCAGCAGTAGTGATTGCATTTATGATTTGGATTATATGAGGTTTTTCCTCTTAGTTTTATATCCTTCTGTATTTCCCACATTTCTACAGTAAGCATATTATATTCATGAAAAATTCAGTATTATTTTTAAAGGATCCTACTGTGGACTTTTAAAAGTTGTAGTAAAATACAGACAGCATAACATTTACCATTTTAAGCATTTTATTTATTTTTTAAAAGATTATTTATTTATTTATTTGAGAGAGAGAGAGCAGAGTGAAAGAAAGAGAAAATGAGTGGGGGGATGGGCAGAGGGAGAGGGAGAAGCAGGCTCCCCACCGAGCAGGGAGCCTGATGCAGGGGGACTTGATCCCAGGACCCTGGGATCATTACCTGAGCTGAAGGCAGATGCTTACCTGACTGAGCCACTCAGTCGCCCCATTTTAAGCATTTTAAAGTATACAATTCAGTGGCATTAAGAACATCCAAAATGTTGTACCACCATCATCATTATCTAGTTTCAGAAATTATTCAGAAACCTCATACTATTTTTTTTTAAAGATTTTATTTATTTATTTGAGAGAGAGAGAATGAGAGAGAGCACACATGAGAGGGGGGAGGGGCAGAGGGAGAAGCAGACCCCCCGCCGAGCAGGGAGCCCGATGCGGGACTCGATCCAGGGACTCCAGGATCATGACCTGAGCCGAAGGCAGTCGCCTAACCAACTGAGCCACCCAGGCGCCCAGAAACCTCATACTATTAATCACTTACTACCATTCCTCCTCCACCCAGCTTCTGGCAATCACTAATCTGCTTTCTGTTGCTGTGGTTTACCTATTTTGGATATTTTATATAAATGACTCTTTTTTTCATATAGCAAAATGTTTTCAAGGTTAGTCCATGTTTTAGCTATTTTTTATTGTGGAAAATGTCATATACCATAAAATTCAGCTTTTTAACCATTTTAAAGTATAAAATTTAGTGGCATTTAGTACAATCAAATTTTGTACAATCATCACCACTGTCTAGTTCCAGAACATTTTCATCATCCCAAAAGCAGACCCATATCTACCATATCTATTAAAGTCATGCCCCATTTCCCCCTTTTCCTAGCCCCTGGCAAACACTAATCTACTTTCTAGATCTATGGATTATTCTGGATGTTTCATATAAATGGAATCATACAATATGTGGTCCTTTGTGACTTACTTCATTTACCATGTTTTCAAAGTTCATTCATGTTGTAGCATGTACCAATGCTTCAATCCTTTTTTATGGCTAAATAATATTCCACTGCATGTATATACCATATTTTGTTTATCCATTCATCTGTCAATGGGCATTTGTGTTACTTCCACCTTTTTGCTATTGTGAATAATGCTGCAGTGAACATTGGTATATAAATATCTGTTTGGGTCCATGCTTTCAATTTTTGGGGGCATATACATAGAAATAGAATTGCTGGATCATATGGTAAATCTATGTTTCAGTTTTTGAGGAACTGCCATACTATTTTCCATAGTGGCTGCCCCATTTTTGCATTCCCACTAACAATACACAAGGATTTCTCCACATCTTCTCCAACACTTGTTATGTTCTGGGTTTTTTGTTTTGTTTTGTTTTGTTTTGATTTGTGTTGTTTTAATATACACATTCTAATGGGTATGGAGTGGTATCTCCCTGTAGTTTTTTTTTTTT
>NW_027852315.1:0-259 GCF_054177405.1 Leptonychotes weddellii
AAGGTTCAACATCCACAAATCAATCAATGATACACTACATAAATAAAAGAAAGGACAAGAACCGTATGATCCTCTCAGTAGATGGAGACAAAGCATTGGACAAAGTACAGCATCCTTTCTTGATTAAAACTCTTCACAGTGTATGGATAGAGGGTACATACCTCAATATCATAAAAGCCATCTATGAAAAACTTACAGCAAATATCATTCTCAATGGGGAAAACCCGAGAGCTTTTCCTCTAAGGTCAGGAACACGACA
>NW_027852316.1:0-259 GCF_054177405.1 Leptonychotes weddellii
GACACCAGGATCATGACCTGAGCCGAAGGCAGTTGCTTAACCAACTGAGCCACCCAGGCGCCCTCCTTATGCTTTTCTTAATAACATTTTTCTCTAGCTTACTTTAAGGATACAGCATGTAATACATATAACACAAAAAATATGTGTTAGTTGACTATTTATGTCATTGCTAAGACTTCTAGTCAACAATAGGCTATGAGTAGTTAGGATTTGGGGCAGTCAAAAAATTATATGTGGATTTTTGACTGTGCAGGGGGTT
>NW_027852317.1:0-259 GCF_054177405.1 Leptonychotes weddellii
AGAACAAAGCAATGGCAGTGAGACAAATGACTAGGATCCAGTTGTTGTGTGGGATCAGATCTTTATCCCTTTTGCTTATCCCAGTTAAAGTTTCTATCCCCAGAACTATGACCTAATCAAATGCTCTGGCTCCTAGTTCTACCTCACTCTTCTAGTGATGGGGTCGGCAGGGGGCAGAATGGAGCTGAAAGGGCCTTGATCCTCTATAGAAGACAGCATTTTTCCTCTTCTTATTCTTTTTTCCTCATTTTCAAGGCCA
>NW_027852318.1:0-259 GCF_054177405.1 Leptonychotes weddellii
TCTCACATCGGCTTATACTTTCTCTGGGGTCAGATGACATTTAAGCGCTGTATTTGAAATACCTTTCTTTTTTCTTTTTAATTTTTTTATTGTTATGTTAATCCCCATACATTACATCATTAGTTTTAGATGTAGTGTTCCATGATTCATTGTTTGTGCATAACACCCAGTGCTCCATGCAGAATGTGCCCTCTTTAATTCCCATCACCAGGCTAACACATCCTCCCACCCCCCTCCCCTCTAGAACCCTCAGTTTGTT
>NW_027852319.1:0-259 GCF_054177405.1 Leptonychotes weddellii
ACTCGATCCAGGGACTCGATCCAGGGACTCCAGGATCATGACCTGAGCCGAAGGCAGTCACTTAACCAACTGAGCCACCCAGGCGCCCCTGGTCTAACAACCTTTTAAGCTTCAGTAGGTTCTAACCACAACTTCAGTACCAGTTGCTACCAAATTTATCACTCTGCCCCCCCCTTTTTTTTTCTTTTTTTAAATTGAATTATAATTGATATGTACCGTTGTATTAGTTTCAGGTGCACCACGTACTGATTCAGTATTT
>NW_027852320.1:0-259 GCF_054177405.1 Leptonychotes weddellii
ATGGGATATTTTGCAGCCATCAATAGGAATGAAATCTTGCCCTTTGCAATGACGTGGACAGAACTGGAGGGTATTATGCTGAGCGAAGTAAGTCAAGCAGAGAAAGACATGTATCATATGATCTCACTGATATGAGGAATTCTTAATCTCAGGAAACAAAGAGGGTTGCTGGAGTGGTGGGGGGTGGGAGGGATAGGGTGGCTGGGTTATAGACATCAGGGAGGGTATGTGCTAGGGTGAGTGCTGTGAATTGTGTAAG
>NW_027852321.1:0-259 GCF_054177405.1 Leptonychotes weddellii
AAAATGAAGGAGACATTGCAAAACATTAGTTATTGTTTATCTGGTAGGTAAGAACCACCACCTTTGAGAAACCTCAGTCTGACCTACTTCCCCAACCTTCTGCATGCTGAAGTTACAGAGGTATTTAGGATCCTATGATATTGCTGTTTTCCTAGTCAAAATAGCCAAATATCAGCAGTTTTATTATGTTTCTTTTTTTAATCTTTTTTATTTTTTATTGTTATGTTAATCACCATACATTACATCATCAGCTTTTGAT
>NW_027852322.1:0-259 GCF_054177405.1 Leptonychotes weddellii
TGTGCCTTGCTCTGGCCAACAGAATATAAACAAATGGAATGCAAGTAGAGATTTTAAATGTTCTTTTTTTTTTTTTTTTTAAAGATTTTATTTATTTATTTGAGAGAGAGAGAATGAGAGACAGAGAGCATGAGAGGGAGGAGGGTCAGAGGGAGAAGCAGACTCCCTGCCGAGCAGGGAGCCCGATGCGGGACTCGATCCCGGGACTCCAGGATCATGACCTGAGCCGAAGGCAGTCGCTTAACCAACTGAGCCACCC
>NW_027852323.1:0-259 GCF_054177405.1 Leptonychotes weddellii
TGAGAAGTTCTTTATAGATCTTGGATACCAGCCCTTTATCTGAGTGTCATTTGCAAATATCTTCTCCCATTCTGTGGGTTGCCTCTTTGTTTTATTGACTGTTTCCTTTGCTGTGCAGAAGCTTTTTATCTCAGTGAAGTCCCAAAAGTTCATTTTTGCTTTTGTTTCACTAGCCTTTGGATATGTATTTTGAAAGAAGTTATTTTTTTGACATGTAAGTACGTATTCTGTAGCTTTTAGCTCACTACCATAGCTCACA
>NW_027852324.1:0-259 GCF_054177405.1 Leptonychotes weddellii
AGAGACAGCGAGAGAGGGAACACAAGCAGGGGGAGTGGGAGAGGGAGAAGCAGGCTTCCTGCTGAGCAGGGAGCCCGATGCGGGGCTCGATCCCAGGACCCTGGGACCATGACCTGAGCCGAAGGCAGACGTTTAACGACTGAGCCACCCAGGCGCCCCTAAAGATTTTATTTTTACGTAATCGCTACACCCAGTGTAGAGCTCCATCTCACAGTAAGATCGAGTCACATGCTCCACCGACTGGGCCAGCCAGGCGCTC
>NW_027852325.1:0-2023 GCF_054177405.1 Leptonychotes weddellii
CAATGGACTCTGAAAAACAAACTGAGGGTTCTAGAGGGGAGGGGGGTGGGAGGATGGGTTAGCCTGGTGGTGGGTATTGAGGAGGGCACATTCTGCATGGAGCACTGGGTGTTATGCACAAACAATGAATCATGGAACACTTCATCTAGAACTAATGATGTAATGTATGGGGATTAACATAAGAATAAAAAAAAAAAGTGGTAAGAGCAGTCATCCAGGTTTGTTCTTGATCTTAGGGGGGATGTTAGTCTTTTACCATTAAATATGATACTAGTTTTTCCTAGATACCCTTTACAAGCTGAGGTAGTTCTGTTCCTAACTTGCAGAGTTTTTGTTTGTTGTTTGTGGGTTTCTTTCTTTCTTTCTCTCTTTCTTTCTTTTTTTAGCGGGAATGGATGCTGGATTTTGTCAAATGCTTTTTCTGTATCTCTTGCAATAATCATGTGGTATTCATTGTTTACTTTGTTAATAATTAAATGATAATTAAGTGTGATGAATTAAACAAACTAACAATTTTCAAATGTTAAATCATCCTTTCTCTCCTTGGATGAATCCCAGTTAGTCATGATGTATTATCCTTTTTATGTATTCTTGGATTTGATTTGCTAAAATTTTGTTAAGAATGTTTGCATCTATGTACATGGAGGGCTTTAGTTTGTGGTTTTCTTTTCTTGTAATATCTGTCTTGTTTTGGTATTTGGGTAATGCTGGCCTTATGGAATGAGTTAGTAAATGTTTCCTCCTATTTAATTTTCTGAAAGAATTTGTGTAGAATTGGTATTATTTCTTTTAGTGTTTCTAATTCTGTGGTAAAGCCATCTGAACCTGGAGTTTTCGTTGTGGGAACATGTTTAACTACAAATTCAATTCGCTTAACAGATATAGGACTACTCAGATTATCTCTGTCTTGAGTGAGCTTTGGTAGGTTGTGTCTTATAAGAAATTTTTTTTTTTTAATACCTGCGTTGTTGAACCTACTGGCATAAAGTTGTTTATAATGTTTCCGTATTATCCTTTTAATATTTGTGAAGTTTGTGGTGATGTCACCTTTTTCATCTTGTACATGTTGCTAGTTTGTGTCTTCTTTCTTTTTTCCCTAATATATCTGGATGGAGGTTTATTAATTTTATTGATCTTTAAAGCAACAAGCATTTGGTTTCATTGATTTGCACTATTATTTTTCCTATTTTGTTATTTCTTGTTTTCTGCTTACTTTGGGTTTAATTTACTGTTTTTCTGATTTTCTTCAGGTTAAAGCTGAAATCATTGGTTGGATAGCTTTCTTCTTTTCTAATGTAGGTGTTCAGTGCTATAAATTTTCTTCCAGCAAATACTTTAGCTGTATCCCACAACTTTTATAATGCTGTACTTTTAATACTTTCATAGTTTATAATTTCATCTTGTTTTCTTTTTTGACCCATTGGTTATTTAGAAATTTTTGAAAGATACATTCACTGAGTATACAATTGTAGGACGATAGTTTTTCCTCCAAGTATTTAAAAGATGTTGCTCTGCTCTCTTTAGATTGCATTGTTTTTGACATGAAATCTGCTGATTTTTTTTTTATTTTATTATATTAGTCACAATACCATACATCACTGGTTTTTGATGTGGTGATCCACGATCCATTGTTTTCATATAACACCCAGTGCTCCATGCAGTACGTGCCCTCCTTAATACCCATCACCGTGCTAACCAGTCCCCCCTCCTCTCCCCTCTAAAACCCTGTTTGTTTCTCAGAGTCCATAATCTCTCATGGTTCATCTCTCCCTCCAATTCCCACCCCCCATTTTTCCCTTCCTTCTCCTAATGTCCTCCATGCTATTCCTTATGTTCCACACATAAGTGAAACCATATGGTAATTGACTTTCTCTGCTTGGCTTATTTCACTTAGCATAATCTCCTCCAGTCCCATCCATGGTGATATAAAAGTTGGGTATTCATCCTTTCTGGTGGCTGAGTAATATTGCATTGTATATATGGACCACATCTTCTTTATCCATTCATCTGTTCAAGGGCATCT
>NW_027852326.1:0-259 GCF_054177405.1 Leptonychotes weddellii
ATGAGCCATTTCCTTATAACAAACAAACAAGATAAGTATCCTGTTGGTTCTGTTCCTCTGTAGAATTCTGACTAATACAACTCCTTTCATTCCTGATATTGGTAGTTGTTTTCTTATTATTCAGTCATGCCAGATGCTTGTCAATTTGTTGATCCTTTCAAAGAGCCAATTTTGGCTTTACTAACTGTTTTTAAATTCTTTTATATTCTGTCTTTTTCCTATCTCATTAATTTCTGGTCTTATTTCTATTTGTTCCTTC
>NW_027852327.1:0-259 GCF_054177405.1 Leptonychotes weddellii
AGGAAAGTATATAGCAATACAAGCCTTTCTCAAGAAACAGGAAAGGCCTCAAATACACAGCCTAAGCCTACACTTAAAGGAGCTGGAGAAAGAACAGCAAATAAAGCCTAAACCCAGCAGGAGAAGAGAAATAATAAAGATCAGAGCAGAAATCAAGAAATAGAAACCCAAAGGACAGTAGAACAGATCAAAAAGACTAGGAGCTTGTTCTTCAAAAGAATTAACAAGACTGATAAACCCTTGGCCAGACTTATCAAAA
>NW_027852328.1:0-259 GCF_054177405.1 Leptonychotes weddellii
ATGAGCCATTTCCTTATAACAAACAAACAAGATAAGTATCCTGTTGGTTCTGTTCCTCTGTAGAATTCTGACTAATACAACTCCTTTCATTCCTGATATTGGTAGTTGTTTTCTTATTATTCAGTCATGCCAGATGCTTGTCAATTTGTTGATCCTTTCAAAGAGCCAATTTTGGCTTTACTAACTGTTTTTAAATTCTGTCTTTTATATTCTGTCTTTTTCCTATCTCATTAATTTCTGGTCTTATTTCTATTTGTTC
>NW_027852329.1:0-259 GCF_054177405.1 Leptonychotes weddellii
GGAATTCAGGCTAGCAATTGTGAAGACAATAGCTTGACTGGAGAAATCAATTAATGACAACATAGAGTATCTAAGGGAAGAAATGAAAGCTGAATTGGCAGAACTTAAAAATGCTATCAATGAGATCCAATCCAATCTAGATAATCTAACAGCTAGGATAACTGAGGCAGAAGAATGAATAAGCGACCTGGAAGACAATGTAATAGATAAAAAGGTAAAGAGGAGGCCAGGGAAAAACAACTCAGAATCCATGAAAATG
>NW_027852330.1:0-259 GCF_054177405.1 Leptonychotes weddellii
ACCTTGGCTTATTATTATTATTTGTGTCTATCTCAACTAGACAAAAAGTTATTTGCTAACAGGTACTCTGCCTATGGTTGATTGTAGGAGACCTCAATACTCCACTCTCTGCAATGGACAGATCATCTAAGCAGAAAATCAACAAGGAAACAAGAGCTTTGAATGATACATTGGACCAGATGGACCTCATAGATATTTATAGAACATTTCACCCTAAAACAACAGAATACTCATTCTTCTCGAGCGCACATGGAACTTT
>NW_027852331.1:0-259 GCF_054177405.1 Leptonychotes weddellii
CCGCTGAGTGCGGAGCCCCACACACGGCTCAATGTGGGGCTTGATCCCAGGAACCTGAAATCATGACCTGAGCCGAAGTCAGATGCTTAACCAACTGAGCCACCCAGGCGCCCCTATAAACATTCTTATACATGGATCTGATGCATATGTATGTATTTCTCTTTCTCTCTCTCTTTTTTAAGTAGGCTCCACACCCAGCATGGAGCTCGACGCTGGGCTCAAACTCAAAACCTTGAGATCAAGACTTGAGCTGAGATCA
>NW_027852332.1:0-259 GCF_054177405.1 Leptonychotes weddellii
TCTTGAGATTTTTTTTGGCTGAGTACCTCATGTAACTAGAATCATGCAGTGTTTGTCTTACTGGGACTGGCTTGTTTTACTCGGCACCAGGTCCTCAAGGATCATTTTGTGTTGTAGCAGGTGCAGTAGACTCAGTAATATTCCATTAGGTGGATAGGCCACATTCTGCCTATCCATCCATCCATCCATCCATGGACATCGGGTTGCTTCCATGTGGTAGCTATCGGCGATAATTCGGCTACGAACATGGAGGTACAAA
>NW_027852333.1:0-259 GCF_054177405.1 Leptonychotes weddellii
ACTCGATCCAGGGACTCGATCCAGGGACTCCAGGATCATGACCTGAGCCGAAGGCAGTCACTTAACCAACTGAGCCACCCAGGCGCCCCTGGTCTAACAACCTTTTAAGCTTCAGTAGGTTCTAACCACAACTTCAGTACCAGTTGCTACCAAATTTATCACTCTGCCCCCCCCTTTTTTTTTCTTTTTTTAAATTGAAGTATAATTGATATGTACCGTTGTATTAGTTTCAGGTGCACCACGTACTGATTCAGTATTT
>NW_027852334.1:0-259 GCF_054177405.1 Leptonychotes weddellii
CTGGGTGGCTCAGTTGGTTAAGCGACTGCCTTCGGCTCAGGTCATGATCCTGGAGTCCCGGGATCGAGTCCCGCATCGGGCTCCCTGCTCGGCGGGGAGTCTGCTTCTCCCTCTGACCCTCCCCCCTCTCATGTGCGCTCTCTCTCTCTCTCATTCTCTCTCTTTCAAATAAATAAATAAAATCTTTAAAAAAAAAAAAAAAAAAAAAGAATATTTTTAAATCTCCTGCAGCCATGGGGCTGATATAAAGAAAAAGCAG
>NW_027852335.1:0-259 GCF_054177405.1 Leptonychotes weddellii
TCAAGAGTCAGACACTCAACCAACTGAGCCACTCAGTCGCCCACAAAATTTATCTTTAGGTCAACTTCTATTATGAGCTCCTATCAATACAGAGCAATGAAGTCAAGCAATTCTTTCATCCTATAGAAAAACTTCTCCCTGAGGAAAGAGTGACTCTGCAGGGACCAACAGAAATTACACATCAAGCTAATCATGGACTATAAAACAAGGGGGAAAATCATTTTAGGGTGATGGATACATGTACATCACCTTCATTACA
>NW_027852336.1:0-2023 GCF_054177405.1 Leptonychotes weddellii
GTGGCTCAGTCAGTTAAACATCTGACTTCGGCTCAGATCACGATAAGGTCGTTAAGATTGAGCCCCACGTGGGGCTCCACACTCAGTGTCTGCTTTAGATTCTCTCTCCTCCTGCCCTCCCCCAGACCAACTCCTGTGCTTGCATGTGTGCTCACTCTCTCACGTAAATAAATAGACAGATAGATAGCTAGCTAGACAGACAGACAGAAAGACAGACAGGCAGGCTGAGGAATTTTTTTCAGGTTAAAAGAAAAATCTAAAGGTGCCTGGGTGGCTCAGTAGGTTAGGCAGCCAACCCTTGATTCTGGCTCAGGTCATGCTCTCAGGCTCCTGGGATTGAGCCCCATGGCTGCTCTGCACTCAGGAGGGAGTCTGCTTGAGGATTCTCTCTCTCCCTCTGCTCCTCCCCCCACCTGCTCTACCTCTCTCTCTCTTTCTCTAAAAGAAATTGATTTAAAAAAAAAGATTAAAGAAAAATCTAAATGTGTAAATCTGGATTGAGTCTAAACCTGGGGTTGGGGGTGGGGGATGGGAGGACCCCACTACAAAAGATATTATTAAGAGAAATGCAGAAATTTGAATATAACTGAATTTCATCATAGTTCTGAAACCATGTTAAATTTCCTCATTTTAATAACTATGTTGGAGTTACATAATAGAATTTCTTATTTATAGGAAATACATAATGAGGTATTTGGGGTTAAAGGAGCATGATATCTACAATTTACTCTTAAACAGTTTAAAAATATATTTATGTAGCAGCGCCTGGGTGGCTCAGTCGTTAGGCATCTGCCTTCAGCTCAGGTCATGATCCCAGGATCCTAGGATCGAGCCCCACATCGGGCTCCCTGCTCAGTAGGAAGCCTGCTTCTCCCTCTCCCACTCCCCTGCTTGTGTTCCCTCTCTCGCTGTGTCTCTCTCTGTCAAATAAATAAAATCTTAAAAAAAAAATACATTTATGTAAAGAAAGTGAGCAAGTGGGACAAAGTGCTAAAAAACTATTGAGTTTTGCTAAGAGTACAGAGAGTTCTCTGCACTATTCTCACAACTGAAATTGTTAACAAAACTCAAAATCCCCTTCCCCTCAAAAAAGGTTATACAACATTCAGAATGAAGACTTATTTGTAAAATAGCAATTAAGAACTAAACTTTAAGCTTTTAAATCGGTAAAGATTAAATTAGTAATGGATTACAGTATTTTTTTGACGTCAAGTCATGGTAAAGGGAAGATATCTTACCTTTTGGAAGTTTACCTCCAAGCACGGTAAATTTTTGTGGATTTTTCAGGAATTCAACAACCTCCTGTAATTCTTGTTTAGCTTCCTCCACCTAAAGTGATATAATTTATCAAACAATTTTAAGTAATGATTAGATTATCAAGGCCTCCTCTTTGAAAATAGTAAATTTAACTGGAAAATAACTTGAAGGCTCCCTTAGAAATGCACACACAAAAGGGATTTCACCCAACTCTTTTTGCCAATTATGCGGTCTCCTTACATATCTCAACAAAAACATTAACTTCTTACATTTTTTTTTTTAAGATTTTATTTATTTATTTGACAGAAAGAGACACAGCGAGAGAGGGAACACAAGCAGGGGGAGTGGGAGAGGGAGAAGCAGGTCTCCCGCAGAGCAGGGAGCCCGATGCGGAGCTCGATCCCAGGACTCTGGGATCCTGACCCGAGCCGAAGGCAGACGCTTAATGACTGAGCCACCCAGGTGCCCCAACTTCTTACATTTTCAAGTAGTGCTTCCCCCAGTTAACAAGGACTTATATTCACAACTCTAGTTGAATGTGTCAGCGGCATTTGGTATAAACAGAAAGACTCAACCTACCAAGTTTCAAATCCAGAACTTTTGACCTGGTTTATAAGCTTCAAGGGCAAATTATGTGAGCTTAATACATATCAATGAAAAGGGAGTCTGTGTTTAAGTTATAACATTAATTTATGATTAATTATTAGATTATTTTCATTATAAGGAATTACCACTAGATTATAAATGACTTAGTTCCTTACAAATG
>NW_027852337.1:0-259 GCF_054177405.1 Leptonychotes weddellii
TAGTATTTGGGAATAAGAAATATGAGCCTTCTATCAAGGGAAAAACTTCAATTCACATCAAAATCTGACACAAGCCTTAATCAAGGACATACAAAATTTCATATTACAACAAAGGAAATGCATTACTTCCTATAAGTGTATTTTATTCATTTAATGAAAAGAGGGAGGGTAGAAGAAAGGGAGGGAGGGAGGCAGGCAGATAGGCAGGCAGGCAGAATGAAGGAAGAAAAAGGAAGGAAGGAAGGGAGGAAGGAAGGAA
>NW_027852338.1:0-259 GCF_054177405.1 Leptonychotes weddellii
ATTGTTTGTATTTCTTTGGTGTTGGTTGTGACCTTTCCTCTTTCATTCACGATTTTATTTCTTTGGGACCTTTCTCTTTTCTTTTTGATAAGTCTGGCTAGGGATTTATCAATGTTATTAATTCTTTCAAAGAACCAGCTCCTAGTTTTGTTGATCTATTCTACTGTTCTTTTGGTTTCTATTTCATTGATTTCTGCTCGGATCTTTATTATTTCTCTTCTCCTGATAGGTTTAGGCTTTATTTGCTGTTCTTTCTCCA
>NW_027852339.1:0-259 GCF_054177405.1 Leptonychotes weddellii
TGGAGGGAGCCGTGTCCTGAGGATCAAGAGCCTCTGCTTGGCCTCGGGCTCCCTGAGCCGCCCCTGCTCTGAGGGGAGCCAGTGCAGGACCCCACCCTCAGCCCCGACCCCAGGGAGGAACGGCCGTGCCCCAACCCTGCCCTGGGCGTGGGACAGTGGCCACGTGGGCACCTGCCGCCCCCGGAGCACAGGATCTCACTGTGTCTCGACCTCGCAGCCCTGGACCCCGGGTCCTCCTGGGAATGACCTTCCTTCCGGA
>NW_027852340.1:0-259 GCF_054177405.1 Leptonychotes weddellii
CTGGGTGGCTCAGTTGGTTAAGCGACTGCCTTCGGCTCAGGTCATGATCCTGGAGTCCCGGGATCGAGTCCCGCGTCGGGCTCCCTGCTCGGCGGGGAGTCTGCTTCTCCCTCTGACCCTCCTCCCTCTCATGCTCTCTGTATCTCATTCTCTCTGTCTCAAATAAATAAATAAAATCTTTAAAAAAAAAAAAAAAGAACTACATATTAAATAAATATGGGTTGTTTGTTGGTTGATTAGTTGACTGGTTGAATAAACA
>NW_027852341.1:0-259 GCF_054177405.1 Leptonychotes weddellii
TTCCATATCATGGCTATTGTGAATAATGCTGTATTGAACATGGGAGTGCAGATAATCTCTTTGAGACAGTGACTTCATTTCCTTTGGATATATACCCAGAACTTTTTTACAAAGTTGTAAAACAAAACAAAACAAATAATGCAATATATGTTAAGAAAAAAAGAAGAAGAAGGTAGCGGGAGGGGAAGAATGAAGCGGGGGAAATCGGAGGGGTAGACGAACCATGAGAGACGATGGACTCTGAAAAACAAACAGGGTT
>NW_027852342.1:0-259 GCF_054177405.1 Leptonychotes weddellii
ATAAAAGATTTGAAAATTAAAAAAAAAAATCAAGGCTAAACCAGAAGGGACACAGGAGTCAAAAAGCACAGTGGGTCATACCTTAAAAGAAACATAACATGTAAAATAGAAAAATGTGTTAAATTTGAAAAACATTAATATTTCAATTTATATGAAATTCTAGAGCAGACAAAGTGTTGTATTGTAGAAGCAAAAGAAATGTTGTTTGACTCAGGTTGGGAAGGGCCCTGTCATAGACAGGGCAAGGGAAAGGTCCTCA
>NW_027852343.1:0-259 GCF_054177405.1 Leptonychotes weddellii
TCTAATTTTAATTTTAGAGGCACCTCCACACTGTTTTCCAAAGTGGCTGTACCAACTTGCATTCCCACCAACAGTGTAAGAGGGTTCCCCCTTTCTCCACAACCTCTCCAACATTTGTTGTTTCTTTCCCTGGGTGGACATATTTTAAATACTACCACACACCCCTTAAAGACTAGCCCTCTTGTCATCTACTCAGCTGGACCATCCTTAGTTTACCTCTGAGTCTACAGAACCTGCTTTCCATGGTCATCTACACCTC
>NW_027852344.1:0-259 GCF_054177405.1 Leptonychotes weddellii
GAGGAAGATTCGAGATTACTGCCCCAGGTGATATTATCATCTTGGTTCTGAATAGTATATAAAACCTAAAAAGACCCAGAGAAACTTTCAGTGTGCGAGAGGAAGAGTAAGACCTTGAGGTAAAGGTGACAGGAGGAAGCCAATCACAGAATCTCTTTCCCTTAATCCAAACAAAAAGTGATTTTTAAAAATAGCAAAACTTTACCAACAGCAACCATAGAAGAAAAGTGGTATGAGCTTGCCAAAATAAGAAATGGTG
>NW_027852345.1:0-259 GCF_054177405.1 Leptonychotes weddellii
ATGAGAGGGGGGAGGGTCAGAGGGAGAAGCAGGCTCCTGGTTGAGCGGGGAGCCCGATGTGGGACTCGATCCCGGGACTCCAGGATCATGACCTGAGCTGAAGGCAGTTGCTTAACCAACTGAGCCACCCAGGCGCCCGGAAATAAAATATTTTTAAATAAAATATAAATACATAGCCAAACTTGTTTTAAAAGACAAAGAAAGAATTTACACAGAATTGAAGCTATTCATTATTTCCAGGACAAGTGGAAGGGTGGAA
>NW_027852346.1:0-259 GCF_054177405.1 Leptonychotes weddellii
CAAACTGAAAGAACAAAATGAAGACAATCTATATTTCTAAAACATTTATTTTTAGATGGAGAAAGGACTGATTATTGAAAAAATTTTTACTCTTACTCAGGATTGATGCATGGGTGTGGTTGTCTGCCACTTTCTATATTGGTGGGTCAGGCTGCTGGTCCAGTGCACCTACATGCCGCCCCAACTTCTAAGAGATCTTCAGGAGCCACAGAAAAGAAATATTTAAAGAGGGGCGCCCGGGTGGCTCAGTCGGTTAAGC
>NW_027852347.1:0-13292 GCF_054177405.1 Leptonychotes weddellii
ATATATATATATAAAAAAAGAAAGGGAATTCTGAGAAATGTAGTTTAGGCTAGCCAAGGTGACACATTACAGAGCTACCTCAACCCCTTTATGTAACTCTCTTCAAATTACTTAGTTTGCATATGCCATCTACTTCCTGTCAGACCACTTACTGATTCAGACGTGTAGTATTTTTTAATCATCCAGTAAAATATTTCCTAATTTCCATCATGTTATTGTCTTTGAACCATAGGTTATTTAAATGTGTATTTCTTTTTTTTAAAAGATTTCTTTATTTATTTTAGAGAGAGCGCATGCACGCGTGCGAGTAGGGGGAGGGGCAGAGGGAGAGGGAGAGAGAGACGCGGATGCCCAGAACCCAACACAGGGCTCAATCTCAGGACCCTGAGATCATGACCTGAGCTGAAATCAGGAGTTGGGCACTTAACCCACTGAGCTACCCAGGTGCCCCTAAATGTGTATTTCTTCATTTCTAAACATGTGGGAATTTTTCTAGTTATCTTTTTGTTATGAGTCTCAATTCCATGCTGCCAAAGACACCCAGGAACCCATCAGTAGGTGAACAAGTTAGGACTATTACTCTTTGCACTGAGGGAAGATCACACCATGTGGAGCCATGAGGCGTCTCAAAAAGAGTGTATTAGGAAGAACCTACTGTAACATCTGGGCTTTGTGTGATCTTGGGGAGAGTCCAAGGAGGTAAGGGTTTGCTCTAGATGCTGTCGGAAGGCAAGGGCAATTCTGTAATCGATGATCTCAATAAATCTCCTTTATAGGGAAAGCAGACTACAGCAAGGCTAAAGCTGTGATTGAGAAAACAGCCCCGGGCACCCATATCAGCCAAGCAAGAGGGAGATGTCGGGTGTTTGTGAGTTGCACATAGACTTTGGCTTTATCTGTGCTCAGAAAAATTCATGAAGTAGCCTTGCTTCATCTCTTTTTATCAAATGGTCTCAGAGTAACCTTGTTTGCGGTTTGGTATTCTGTGAGATTGCTTATGTCCAGTAAGAGAAAAACATGGCCTAGCTGTGAGTGCCAGGCCAGCGTGCAAATGGTAGAAGCTGCTGCTTTGTTCTTTTTCCCCCCTTTCTCATGGGTTTCTAGCTTAATTACACTGTGGTCAGAGATCATGCTCTGAATAATTTTGATCCTCTGAAACATGTTAAGACTTGCTTTAGGTTACAGTATATGGTCAGTGTTTTGTAAAGTTTCCATGTGTGCCCAAAAGAATGTGCAGTCTTGCAGTTGGATGCAGTGTTCTGTACTTGTTCATTAGATTAAGCTGCCAATGGTTGAAATATATATACTTACTGATATTTTGTGTGCTTGATCTGCCAATTACTGAGAGAGGTGTGTTAAAGTCTCCCAACTCCATGTATGAATGAGTCTTGCAAAAAAAAAAAAATTGAACCCAAATATGATCAGCCTTCTGATTCCCACTACTAATTTACAGGAAATATCAAGTTCAGAGGAACTCGTTGAACTACCCCACAGAGATGCAATCATCAACATCCAGGCCATGGGAAGTTTACGGTAGAAGCAACACAGTTTTCTCAACAAATAAACTGCAAGAAAAAAATAGAGCTAGGCGGATAAACTGCAGATTAAAAGACACTTAAAAATATATCATTCCACGTATGGACACCAATTGGTTCTTGATTCAAACAAACAAGGTAGAAAGAAAAAAAACCTGACAATACATAGGATACAAAATCAGTATACAGAAATCTGTTGCATTTCTATACACTAATAAGGAAGAAGCAGAAAAAGAAATTAAGAAAACAATCAATTTACAATTGTACCAAACATAGTAAAATACCTAGGAATAAGCTTAACCAAGGAGGTAAAAGACCTGTACTCTGAAAACTATAAAACACTGCTGAAAGAAAATGAAGACAACACAACGCAATTGAAAGATTAGAAGAACAAATATTGTTAAAATGGCTCTATTACCCAAAGCAATTTACAGATTTTTTTTTAAAGATTTTTATTTATTTATTTGACAGAGAGAGACACAGTGAGAGAGGGAACACAAGCAGGGGGAGTGGGAGAGGGAGAAGCAGGAGAGGAAGAAGCAGGCTTCCCGCAGAGCAGGGAGCCCAACACGGGGCTCGATCCCAGGACCCTGGGATCATGACCTGAGCCGAAGGCAGACGCTTAACGACTGAGGCACCCAGGCGCCCCGCAATTTACAGATTTAATGCAATTTCTACCCAAATACCAATAGCATTTTTCACAGAACTAGAACAAACAGTCCTAAAATTTGTATGAAACCACAAAAGACCCCAAAGAGACAAAGCGATCTTAAAAAAGAAGAGCAAAGCTGGAGGCATCACAATCTCAGACTTCAAAATATATCACAAAGGTGTAGTAATCAAAAAATATATATATGGTACTGGCACAAAAATAGATGCATAGATCAATGGAACAAAATAGAGAGCTCAGAGATAAGCCCACAATTATATGGTCATTTAATCTTCAACAAAGGAGGCAAAAATATGCAATGGGAAAAAGATAGTCTCTTCCACAAGCGGTGTTGGGAAAATTGGACAGCCGCATGCAGAAGAATGAAACTGGATCACTTTCTTACACCACACACAAAAATAAATTCAAAATGGATTAAGGAACTAAATGTGAGACCTGAAACCATAAAAGTCCTAGAAGAGAACACAGCAGTAATTTCTCTGACATAGGCCATAGCAACAGTTTTCTAGATATGTTTCCTGAGGCAAGGGAAACAAAAGCAAAAATAAACATTAATTTATTCATTTATCTCTTTTTTTTCCATTTGTCTCTTTATCATTGGTTTGCACTCACAAGTTTCCATTTTTTAATGGTTTATAATTCATTACTGTCCTGACTTATCTGGTACTCAAACTGTCCCAGATTTAGCCAGTGTAAGCTCCTTGAGGCTAGCTCCAGTGTCCTTTTGACACACCACTTCCTTATTTTCTGCCCCAGTTCTGAGATTAGCCATTTTTCTGAGGAACCCCGGTTTCTTTCAGTCAGGAATGGTAATAGGGACCAACATCTGATTGTTGGGTGTGCTTGTTGCTAGTGGGCTTTTTCAGTGGAAGGAGCTAAGAATATACGCATGTACTTAAATGGATACACACATACAGGGATTCCTGGGTGGGTCAGTCCGTTAAGCGTCTGACTCTTGATTTTGGCTCAAGTAGTGATCTCAGGGTCCTGGGATAGAGCCCCAGGTCCGGGCTCCCTGCTTAGCGTAGAGTCTGCATGGGATTCTCTCTCTCCCTCTCTCTCTGCCCCTCCTCCTGCTTGCTCGCTCACTCTCTCTCTCTAAAATAAATAAATCAATCTTTAAAAATAAATAAAGGTATACACATAGACATATTTGCATATACATATACATATGCACATGTCCATGCATCCACATATGCATATATCTTCATTCCACATCCATCTCCACAAGCTTCTTTTTTGTCTTCCTCCATCTCCCTTCTTGCCCAGTGAGAACCCTGGCTCCAAACAATGACACATTTACTCATTTACCCAATCCTATCAGAGATAGTTTCAAAATTGCTTCCAGCTTCCCACTAACCTAAAACAAACTTACTAAGAGCTTGGGCTCTCTTGGCAGTCCCCCTTGCCGCTGCAACCTTGCCCAAGACTGAGAGTAGTCAAATAAGCTTTAAAAAGAGTTTTCAAAAATAGTGTTTATGAGTTACTTGGTGTTTTCTTTCCCTTTCAATGTGGTTATAGTATACAGGTGATATACGGTTAGGTTCGTTTGCTTTCAGTTTTAAGCTTTTTCCCTTTCCCATTCTTACTGATTTTTCTTTCTGAATATGAAGAACATTAACATGATCACAAAAGTCAAAACTAATCAAAAAGGCATACTCAGAGAAATACAACTCCCTCCGGTACTTCTTCTGCTCCTTTTCCCCCACTCCCTTGTAGATAACCAACTTCTTTGTTTTCTGGGTTATCTTTTTCATGTTTCTTTTTGTAATGATTAGCAGATGCGTTCATATTTCCTTACGTTCCCTTCTTTGTTACCCAAAAGACACCACACCGTATATCAACTTTCCACTTTGCTTTTTTCACTCAACAATAACCCCTGTATTCCACTCTATATCAATTCACAGAGAGCTTCCTCATTCTTCACTCTTCTGCGTTTAGACATCTGGGTAGTTCCCAACATTCCAATATTTTTCAATTATAAATAAAGCTGCAATAAGTAACATTGTTTATATACATTTTCATATTGCTAAAAGCATATCCTGAGAGTAGATTCTTAGAAGTGGGATTGCTGCTTTGAAGGATCAACTTATTTTATGTAATATATATATATTATACAATGTTCACTCTTACTTTACTTTTTATCGTCAAATTGTTCTGTAGAACAGAATGGCTCTATCAATTTACACCCTCCTCAGAAATGTAAGAGAATGCCATTTTCCCTGCACGCTGCCAGTACTTGAAATTTCTTTGGTCAACTTGGTGAATAAAAACGGTAACTTGTTGATATTTTAACTTATATTCTCCTGATATCTAATCATATCTAATATCTTTTTATAGATGTATTGGTCATTTTTATTTCTTCCTCAATGAATTTTCTGCTTATATCTCAGCCTATTTTTCTGCTGTATGATTTGTCATTTTCCTCCTGATCTGTAGGAGTTCTTTATTAAAGTCTTGAAATGAATTCTTTGTCTGTTTTATACACTGGTCATATCTTCTTCCAGTCTGTCATTTGGTTATAAGCCATGTTAATGGTGATTTTCATAAATACAATTTTTCTGAAGATTTTATTTATTTATTTGACAGTGAGAGAGGGAACACAAGCAGGGGGGGTGGGAGAGGGAGAAGCAGGCTTCCCGCCGAGCAGGGAGCCCGATGCGGGGCTCGATCCCAGGACCCCCGGATCAGATCACGACCTGAGCCGAAGGCAGACGCTTAACAACTGAGGCACCCAGGCGCCCATCAATAGTTTTTTAATTTTGTTGTAGTGAAATGTATCTCTTTGCTTTTGTGCTTTTTATGTCTTATTTAAGAAAGTTTCAGAAAATTCCTACTACCAGGCCATTTGTCTTGTATTTTATTTTAATGGTATTTGAATTTTGTTTTTTCACACTGATGTATTTAACTCTTCTGGAAATTATTTTCTGAGAATAGAGTAAGATAAGAACTTACTTTCTTTTTGTCCATGTGGAGCACTGAATTGTCCCATCACCGTTTATTGAAGACACTCTTGTTTCCTACTTGCTCATGGTCCCTTCTTTGTCATATGCTAGATATGTAAAGGTCTCTTCCTCTTTCTGAGCCAATACCAGGCTGCTTTAATGACTAGAGCTGAAAATTTTCTTGATATCTGATAAGGCAACTACTCTTTTTTGTTCTTTTGAAAAATATTCTGTACAATCTTTACCACTTTACTCATCCATATAAATTTTAGGATCTGTTTGTCAGGTTCCCACAAATATATTGAATTTATATTTAATTCAGAGATTCATTTGGGTAAGAATTGTCATATTTGTAATGTCAAGCCTTCTCTTTCATGAGTATAGTATATACTTCTTCAAATATGATATTCTTCAAATATTTACTTGGCAGTCTTTTACATTCTTCACTTAAGTTTGATAATTATCTCCATAAAGGTGTTGCACATTTTCTGTTAGGTTTACTCACAGATACTTTTCATTGGTATTGTTCTTGTGAATTGTATCTCCTTTGTCTCTGTCTCACTTTCTACTTGGTTATTGATAGTGTTTAAGAATACTAATGATTTATATATGCTGATCTTCTATCTGGTTACCTTGGTGCAGTTTTTATTAATTTTAATAAGTTGCTCATTGATTCTCTTCTTCTTTGTAATATAGAATCCATAATTCAATAATTCTCAAATGCTGATAAGTCTCTTTTTTTACAGTCTCCATCCTGCTCCTTTCTTTTTCTCATTGCATTGGTTAGTACTTCCAGGGCAAAGGTAAACAGGGATGGTAGCAGGCAGAGGGAATTTATGATTCAACAAGTATGATGGCTGCTGTAGGCTTTTTTTTTTTTTATTTGTTTATTTGAGAGAGAGAGCGCACAAGCAGGGGGAGGGTCAGAGAGAGAAGCAGACTCCCTGCTGAGCGGGGAGCCAGATGCAGGGGCTCGATCCTAGGACCTTAAGATCATGACCCGAGCCAAAGGCAGGCGCTTAACTGACTGAGCCACCCAGGCGCCCCTGCTTTAGGCTTTTTGGTAGTTAATCTTTATTAGGTTAAGGAAGTTGTTTCTATTCTTAGTTTGATAAAAACTTTCATCAGGCACAAGTATTGATTTATATCTAATGCCTTTTCTGGATCTCATATGACTTTTCTCCTTTAGGGATATATCTTACATAGTTACAGTGTGTGTGTGTGTGTGTGTGTGTGTGTTTAATATACTGTTGGATTCAGTGTTTTCGTAACAACTTTATTGAGATATAATTCATACACCACAAAAGTCACCCTTTTAAAATGTACAAACCAGAGGTTTTAGTTGCTGAATTAGATTTGCTAATATTTTCTTTAGGATTTTTTACTCTAATTTCCTATACATTTTTATGTTATACTAGATTCATAAAAAATAAATTTTGGTAGATTTTCCTCATTTTCTTACAGCTGGAATAGTTTGTATAAGTTAGGAAATCCTTGAAAAATTGGTAAAAAAAATTTTTTTAATGCCTGGAGCCTATTTTTTTTCTGGGAAATTTTTGAATACTGCTTTAAGTTCTTAACTGGTGATTTTTTTTAAATGGAGACTTCCTCCCATCCATCATTACCTAAGGGCTGCTTCCAGGAGCATTGAGTCCTGCCCATTCAGATGAGAACACAGCCAGCCAACAGTTGGATTGCAGCCTGGTGGGATCCTGAGCAGAGGAGCAGCTAAGCCCACACTCCTACCTCAGGGAGACTGGGAGACAATAAATGTGTGCTGTTTTAAGCCACTAAGTTTTTGGTCATTTGTTATACAGCAATAGAAAACTAATACACCTGTTACAGAGAGTTGAATGGTAGTCCCCCAAAAGACATGTCCACATGGAAGCTGTGAATGCGAGCTTATTTGGGAAAAGGGTCTTTATAGATATGATTAAGTGAAGGATCTCAATATGTGATCATTCTGGATTAGGGTGGGCCCTAAACCCAATGACCAGCATCCACCTAAGATATAGAAGACAAGAAAGACACACAGAGAAACAGAGAAGACCGTGTGAACATGGGGGCAGAGGGTGGAGTGAAATGGCCACAGACCAAAGAATGCTTAGGATTGCCGCTACCACCCGAAAATGGAGGAGCAGACTCTCCCTCAGAGTTCTCAGAAAGAACCAACCCTGCCCACATGTCCATCTCAGACTTCCGGCCTCCAGAGCTGGGGAGTTGGGGCCAGTTTCTCCACTGCAGACAGCAAGGGGCTACTGAGCAACTTGAAGTGTCAGGGCAAGATGTGACTCATACTTGTCAAGGATCTCTCTGCTTCTGGGTGGCAAAGGGCTTGAAGGAGACCGACCTGGAGGCCAGGCAAGCCAGAGGAGGCCATCACAGTGGTCTGGAGGAGAAAGGGGAGACGTGTGAGCAAAGTGAATGGAGAGTGTGACACGTGGGAAAATTGAATCAGCCAAATGGGAAGAGAAAAGGAGGTGAGAAAAAAGATCCTTGGGCCTTGAACCAGGGTGACAGAGATCCTGAAGCTGACAGGAGGGACAAAATGTAGAGTGTGCACAGAGCCCTTCTGAGGCCAAAGAGGGGCCTCAATTTTTGTACCAAAGTAAACATTGCTTAATGCTTACTAGCTCAAAGAAGCAGGAAAAGCAACTAAAACGGGAAACAAGTCAGTTATGAGAGGCCACCCCACAAGCCTGTCTGAGCCCCTGGTAGTCTCCAATGGACTGATCAATTCACCAACTTCATCCCTGTTAGGTGACTGCAGTGGCCTTTCCCTCCATGAGCTGTGATTCGGAGGTCATTGGATTCCAACTGGGCCAGGGCCTTCCCAATCTTTCCCTGTTCCCAAATAAGCATAATCAACTTCTAGGTACATGGGACTCAGCTGTTACAGGGATTAAATATTTTAGACCTGTTCCGCAATTCTTACATTCCTTTTGAATTGGGCTATAAATCCTGGCAGAGAGCAGAATTTTCCAGAGGGGACAGGCTTTGCCCTGGCTGTGCTCCCAGACTTCTGTCCCTCCCTGTACTGCTCAGGGCCCATGTGGCCAAGGCCAGTAGACATGTAGTGGCCCCCCAAAATGTTCACATTCTAATCCCTGGAACCTGTGAATGTGACCTTATATGGCAAAAGGCACTACAGATGTGATTGAGTTAAGGGCTTGAGATGGGGAGGTGATCTTAGATCATCTGGGTGATTTGAAAGATAGAAGTAAGAAGGCAATGTGATGGAAGCAGAGAGAGATTTGAAGATGCTCTGCTGCTGGCTTTGATGATGGAGGGAGGAGCCACAAGTCAAGGAAGGCAGCTCCAGAAGCTGGAAAAAACCAGAAAATGTATTCTCCTCTAGAGCCTCTGGAGGGAACACAGATATGCCAACACGTTGACCTTGGCCCAGTGAGACTGAGCCCCACCCCCCTCACCCCCATCACTGACCGTATAAGCTCCAGGGCCCTCACTCACACAGGCTCCTTCTCAGATCCTGAGATGGGCCCTAGCAATTTTGTAGTTATAATTCTACATTCTTTTTCTTAAAAAAAAAAAAAAAGCCCTCCAAATTGCATAAGCTTTAGGCCCCACAAACCATGGATCCACTCATGCCTGTGCCTAAACCACCCACTGGCAAACAGAATGAGACCCCCATGAGTGGTTCACTGGGTCAGCAACATTCCAAAATGGCCTTGACAGACTCTCTCCTTGATCAAACTCTAGGCAGGCTCTTCAGAGCCCTCTTCCTGACTAGGTCTCAACCTTGGCCTATAAAGACTTAAACAAAACACTAATACAGTTTCTAACAGCTCAACTCTGTATCCTTAGGATAACCCTACACCCCCCTTAAAGTGCCTACCTGAGAAAATTCAAGGCTGCCAAAAGAATTTCCAGTTTGTTCCAGCCAATACCTGAAAATAAAACCCCAGTCTCTCAGCCTTTGTGGGAGGGCAGGAGCCTGACTTTGAGAAGCACCAGTTAGCGAACTCAGACAGGTTTCATATGACCCACCACCCCTTGCTGCTTTTTGTGATTTTTTCACTCCCCTTACTCTACTGAGCCCACTAACTGCCCTCCCTGCTCCTTCCTTCATCCTTGAAAATACCCACTCAACTCCTATGAATCAAAATTGTGTTGAATTTACACTGGGCAGTAGTACATTACTAATTAAGATCTATCCTTGCCACTTTAACTAGGGTCCAGCTTTGATTTGCTTTGACCTCCCCAAGTCTCTGCCCCCTGGTTTATACTCCCTATGTGATGCTCCAGCCTGCAAATCAAATAGGCATCCAGGCCCATGATGTAATCCCAGGAGCCCTTTAAACCTGGATCTAGAAGCCAGAGACAGGGAAGTCGGAGACTCAGATCATGAAAAGGATTCAAGGAGAGGAAAATTCTCCTGCTGGCTTTGAAGATGAGGGGGCCACATGACCATGAAAACAGATGGTGTTTGGAAGCTAAGAGGAGGCACTGGCTGACAGCCAGAAAGAAACAGGAACCTCGTTCCTATAGCCACAAACAGGGAAACATGGCTGATAACCCTCAGGAGCCTGCAGACCAGAAGGCAGCCTGGCAACACCTTGACTATAGCCTGTGAGACCCTGAGAAGAGGACCCACCCATGTCATGCCTGGAACTTTCATTCAACAGAACTAGGAGCTAGTAAATTGGTGCTGGTGAAAGCCATTAAGTTTGTGGCGATTTGTTATGCAGCCATAGCTAACTAATACACTTACCAGTCATGATCTGGCCACTGGCCAGAGAGAGCTGAGCACAGGGCTCCAGCAGGCTAAAGATGGGGGCTCTTCTCCTCTTCCCGCAGACCATAGCACAAGGGGCACTTCTTCACTCTCCTCCTGGGCTACATTTTCCTTCATGGCAGTTATCACTATTTGTAACTGTGCATGTAACTGTGGGGCTACTTGTCAAGGTCTGGACTGTGACATCCGTGAGGGCAGAGAGCTGATGGATCCCGGTCCCAGCTGTATCCTAGCACCAAGCAGAGTGCCCGGCTTACAGTTGGTGCTCAACAAATGGGATGAATGAGTAGGCACGTGGGAGGTAGCGATGCTGAAGAGGTAGTCAGAGGATAGCTCTGGAATCCCAGGTGGCAAAGAAAGGGAGCCTGGAAGGGGCTGGGCAAAGGTGGGTGAAGGCAGGGACTGGCACTGTCTCCCATCAAGGTCAAGAGACCAAAGAGGAGCAGGGGTGGGTAAGAGGACGGAAGGAGGAGGTGTGGGCCCAGAGGAGGCACCTCGGGGGTGGAAGAGGTGGAGGAGGGGAGGGCGGCCAGCCCAAGGTGTGCCCTTGACAGCACGGAAACAAGGCAGCTGTGGGAGGAGGGAGTAGATACAAACAACAGGGACACTCGAGACGGATTTGACTAGATGAGGTGAGCCTAAAAGGGCCGGATTTTACACACGGGTGGAGGAATGCAGGTACAGGAAGTAACACTGTAGGGCAAAGAAGGTTCCGTCCTCCCACTTTTGCCCCCATGGTATGCAGGGCAAGAGAAGGAGCGCAAGGTGGTAGCCCCTCAGCTGAGGCAGGAGGTAGAGGAGAAGGAGGTACGAGGGCCAAGGGTAACAGGCACAGCGGAAGGCCTGGGGAGGATGAGAGCAAAGGAGACAATGTAGGGCCCATGCAGAGGGAGTGGGGAGAGGACGGATGCCCAGCATTTAGTGCCCACCGGCAAGAGTCAGGGGGTGAGTCTGGTACAGTCAGCAGCAACCAGCATTTCCCAATGGACCTCTGCGGTCACTGGTAGCCCACTCACAGGGGTCCAGATCTTCAGGGAGCTTTCCTTCTCCCTCACCAAACTCTGAGCTCCATGTCTATGCCCCAAACTCCTAGCCCAGGGTGGCCAGAGTGGGTGTTCCATGAATGTCGGTGTCTTTGAAGGATCCCTCCTATGTGACCCAGCCTGAGGATGCAAAGGGCTCGGAGCTAGGGGTGCCCTGGCGAGCCACGCATTCCCTGCCCTCACAGAGCTCATAGTCACAAAAGGGAAAGGGGCCTCTCTCCAGGAAAGTAATGATGCCGGCGACAGAAGCTCTGAGCAGAGCAGGACGGTCACACAATCCAACACAGCAGAGCCACTCCTTGGAGGTGCCATCTTGGGCACACCATTCACCAATGTGAGCCTCAGTTTCCTAACACAGTCCACATTTTGGTCACATGTACCACACAAGGCTTGTAAAGACGAAATGAGGTAAAGTGTGGAAAAGTGTTACAAAGTGCTTCTGGTATTTCCTTGAACTGTGAGATCTGAACAGAATGTAACTTTCGGAAAGTTGGTAACCAAAGCAATGGAGTTGCGAGCTTTTCCCAGCAAGGTGGTTTTAATCACTTGACTACGTGGCCACAGAAGCTGCCTCTGGCCCTCCCTGGGCCACCCTGGCCTGAGTCACGGGACTCCCCAGGTAAGAACACATGTTTCCATCAGCCGAGCTGCTGATCAAAGACAGATCTGGTCACCACTGGCCACCCTCCCATCCCCTATCCTTGGAACTATGCTCACTGACTGAGGGCCAGTTCTCAACCTTGAGGCCCCAGGGTTCTGAAAGAGAAACCACCAAGGCAGGGCTTCTAGAAGTGGTGCCTTCGGGCCAGTGGGTGAGACAGAGGTGGCCCATGAGGTTGCAGGCAGTAGCAGAGGCAGGGCAAGAGACACTTGGGGAGGGTGCCTGTGGCAGAAGGGGTCCCAAATGTGAGGCAATGACTCAGCCTGAGGAGGCAAGGGCACCAGTGGCCAGTGGGGCTGCCAGCCTGCTGGGCTGTGATTTTTTTGACAAAATATGTCAGCTACCTCCTCTGGGCCACCTTCTTTCCAGCTGGGGCACTTGGGGACATAAACAGAAGGGAGCCACACTTCTTACTACTTCTCTGCCCCCAAAGGTCCCTCACATACCCCATCACCTGCCCTTGCCTAGGAGAGGGACTTAAAACTGGCCTTAAAGGCCTCAGACAAGACCCAGAGCCCCAGGAGCCCTGAGAAGATGACCCTCACAGTCCCCCTTTCTTGGACACTGTGGCGTGGGGCCCTGCAGCCCTCCACACTTCACTTCATCTTCAGGTACCACAGTTTTGGGAAACAGTCATGTTTTAGGCACCAGAGAAATAGCTACCCTTCATTCCTCAAATCCTAACTTGAATCAGGGTCAGGAGAAACCCGCCCTGACATTTATGGGTTGTCATGGGCATGTAGTTTTGAGGCCTCACTAACTCAACATGGTTACTGGAGCCACAGTAGGTGGGGGAAGATACCTGGTGTCATGCTTCGTCTTTCCTTTTGTCCTGGTGGTCTTTAAGAAAATGCCCCTGCTATAGGACCCCATTATCCAAGTTCAAATGCCTGGAACCGCCTTGGGACAGACAGCAGAAGTGACGTGGAATTGCTGTCCCTAGTTCTGATATCAGCAACCAGAACGCATAAAGTCCACCCCCTTCCTCCAGATCCCGCCACGTGCAACACACTCATGCACATCAACCGCAGTCCGCAAGCCCTCCCCCAGCATGGCCAGCCTCATGCCCAGGTGGCCTTCCTTCCTGCCCATGTTCTCTTTCCAGCCTTTACTCCTAGAAGGTGGGAGTGGGACCTCTTCATCAGGGTGGGGGCCGACTTGAGGCATAACCACAGGAGACCATTCCAGGTGATGTTTGTGACTCCACAGGCCTGTGAGACTCTCCAGCTCCTCCTCATCTCCTTCATCCAAGCAGGTGGCCCACACACTGCATAATGGCCCCAGACTCACACTTACCAAAACAGAGGCCACTACCGGAGAGGAGAAATGTAAGCCAGGAGGTGACTGACAATTGGCCTTGGGCCAAGAAATTAGGAGCAGGATTAAATCTTAAACTACAAGGTTTTGTTCTAGAACCACCGTCTGTCAGAACTCATTCGCCTGAGACCCACGAAGGGCAGGTGCCTTTAGCCCCACAATGAGATGGTGGCAGAGTTCATCAAATGCTTAATTTGACGTGGAACAGCTCATGGCTTGTTTACAAGGGCAAAGTGACTTGTATGAATTTGCAGATGGAACTAAACCCTAAAGCCAGGTCAGGTCGGATGGCTCCTATTGCGACACGTTGGTTACCAGTGGCACCCTCTGCCCGGCTGGCTCTGTATGGTAAATTACTTATGTTG
>NW_027852348.1:0-2023 GCF_054177405.1 Leptonychotes weddellii
GACACAGCTAAAAGCAAATCAAGTAATTAAAATGAAACTGTGAAACTTATTAGATTACCTAAATAAAAGCAAAAATGAGGAACCAAAGAACAGAAATGATTGTTAAAAAAGAAACAGAAAAATGGCTCACACAAATCCTAATATCTAAGTATTACATTTAATATTTATTTGCAAAACAATCATATTAAAATCAGTATTTTAAGGATTTTAAAAACATATGGTATAATTAAAAGCAGTTTATAAGAGATGTAGCTTAAATATAGAGATAAGAAGCAGGTTCAAAGTAAAGAATGGAAAAAATGTATCAAAGGGTTTGTACCATTTTAAAATTCCACCAGCAACACTCTGCTTGCTCCACCAAAATTTTGGAATTTCCAGTTTATAAAATTTAGCCATTTTATTATGTGTAATGGTATTTTAATGTAATTTAAACCATATTCCTGATTACTGAAGATACTGAGTACTTTGCCATGTGCTTATTGGTCATTCATATACCTTCCTTTGTGAATTTACTGTACACATTATTTTTTTGCCAATTTTTAAAACTTTTTTTTTTTTCACAGTAGTTTTAGGTTCACAGCAAATTGAGAGGAAGGTACAAAGATGTCCCATATACCTCCTGGCCCCATACATGGATAGCCTCCTTTTTTACTAACATCACTCACCAGAGTACATTTGTTAAAATTAATCACTGCATTGACATATCTAATCACCTAAACCCCTGTCTTTAATCTTTTTGATATTAATAAAGCCATTTCAGCTTTCTAGAAGGAAGGGGGGCAGGGGGATGGGTTAACCTGGTGATGGGTATTAAAGAGGGAACATATTGAACGGAGCACTGGGTGTTTATATGCAAACAATGAATCATGGAACACTACATCAAAAACTAATGATGTAATGTATGGTGATTAACATAACATAATAAAATAAAATTTAAAAAAATAAAATGGTACAACCACTTTGAAAAACTGTTTAATGTAATGTATGGTGATTAACATAATAAAAAATAAATAAATAAAAATTAACAAAAAAAGAAAAACTGTTTAGCAGATTCTTACAAAGCTAAATCGACACCAACCCGATGGCCCAACAATTCTACTCCTGGAGATTTATGTAAGAGAAATTAAAAAACCAACCAAAACATTTGCATGCACATTTTATAACAGTTTTATTAATAATAGCTAAAAACTAGAAACCACCCAACTATCTGTCAACATAAAGGGATAAACAAATGGCAATATATGTATACAATGGAGGACCATTCAGTAATAAAAGGGATAAACTACAGATCCATGCAGTAACATCAATGGTTTTCACTCAGAAGGCAGCTCATGAGAATAAGTCTATGCAGACAAGAAAAGAAATGACAACTATTTGGAAAACCTGGATGCTACTGTCACCTAGGTATATCATAAGCTCTATGATCAAAATTTTGTAGAGTTAACCATCATTACACGTGTTCTAAAATATCCTCACATAACTATTTAAACTTTGCCTTTCAGTCTTAGTGTGATGTTTCAGAATCATTCTGCAAAGAACAAGATACTAACCACACATGTGAAAAAAAATATGTTGACCAAAATAAACCAGATAAAAGACTATCCACTGTGTGATTTATGTGACATTCAAGAACAGGTGAAACTAACATACAGTAACAGAAATCAGAGCAATGGCTGCCAATGGAGGGGTAGGGATTCACTGGTGGGAAACAATATTCTATCTTGATTGACATATTGGTTACAAGGCTGTATTGATTTGTCAAATCTCAAAATTGTACACTTAAGAACTATATTTCAAAATGTTTAAATTTGACCTCAAAATGGAAGTTTTACCAAAACAACGAGCCCCCCCTGACCACTGATTTGGAAATGTAGCATAAATATCTGAGTTAAATATTAATGATCCTTGAACATATTTTTCATTGCATATACCTATTCCTTTGGAACAAGTATTTCATGACCCATACTTTACCCAAATCCTTGTGACATAAAAGGTGTTAACAGAACTGTTCTTTTTTTTTTTT
>NW_027852349.1:0-259 GCF_054177405.1 Leptonychotes weddellii
CTGCTTCTCCCTCTGACCCTCCTCCCTCTCATGCTCTCTGTCTCTCATTCTCTCTGTCTCAAATAAATAAATAAATCTTTAAATACGATTATCTTCCTACAATGTACCATACAAACTCTAACCTTTTCCACCTGTGCAGTGACCAGAGCCAAGTTTATTAAGCCTGGTACCCTGTCCCTCAGCCTCACTAACGGTCTGTCCCGGCTGCCAGGCACTTGTTTGGTTTAGGGGTAGGACATCAGGGGCCTGGCAGGCAGCT
>NW_027852350.1:0-259 GCF_054177405.1 Leptonychotes weddellii
TTTTTTCACAGTGTGAGACCAGCTGTCTGGTGGGGACTGAGTGATGCAAGATGTATTCACACTCCCACTTGGTGACATCAACAACCCCTGACTTCTCTTTGTGCAAAAGGTGCCAGATGTGTCTGTGTTCCTATGAGTACAATGTGAGGACATGAGGAGATTTGCCCACCCTGCCCACCACGACCCCTCCCTATGCTGACCTGCATTCTCTTCTCTGATGTGCTTTCCTGTTCCAGCAGAGGCAGGCCTGGACCATCTC
>NW_027852351.1:0-259 GCF_054177405.1 Leptonychotes weddellii
GGTGTTGTGCACGAACAATGAATCATGGAACACTTCATCTAGAACTAATGATATAATGTGTGGGGATTAACATAAGAATAAAAAAAAAACTAATGATGTAATGTATGGTGATTAACATAACATAATTAAAAAAAAAGTCACATGTGGTATAGGCAGGAATCTGTGTAAAAATTCTAAACCTGGACTGACAACCATAGTCCTCAGAGAATCTTATGAGATGAGGAAAATAATAGGAATATATTTCTTTTGACCTTTAGTA
>NW_027852352.1:0-259 GCF_054177405.1 Leptonychotes weddellii
CTACTCCTCCCAGGTTTGTGCTTTTTGTGAACTTATTCTTTGTGCTCTTTGATGACTCCATCTAAGTTGTTTGTGAGGAGGTAAGACAGGACCACACCAAAGGCAGAGCCCTGCAGCATGCCTCAGGGGACCTCTGACCTCAAGTGAGCCACACTTCAGTCATTTCCATAAACAGCTAGCACTCCTTCGCTGTGCTCTCATCTTGCCCTTGGTGTGACAATGACAGGCTTTGGTAAATGCCTCTTTCTCAGTTCTGAGT
>NW_027852353.1:0-259 GCF_054177405.1 Leptonychotes weddellii
GGAGGCGGAGAGTGAAAATGGCGGCCTCCCACTCTCTGCCCCGGAGGAGCCGAGAACTCAGGGCCCCGCTCCTCAGTGAGCCCCCAGAGAAAAGCCGTCAGTCACTCCCGTCTCCCCAGTCTCCGGCCGCACTCCGTGCTCACCCGGCCTGTGACTGCTTGTTTCTATCTCTGGCACCCGGCTCAGTGTGGAGTCTCCAAACCCAGCAGATCCCTGTGGTGCACTCCGCCGCTCCTCCTGGGGAAGAAGGTGAGCCTCC
>NW_027852354.1:0-259 GCF_054177405.1 Leptonychotes weddellii
GGAACACAAGCAGCGGGAGTGGGAGAGGGAGAGCAGGCTTCCCGCCGAGGAGGGAACCCAATGTGGGACTCGATCCCAGGACCCTGGGATCATGACCTGAGCCGAAGGCAGACGCTTAACGACTGAGCCACCCAGGCGCCCTGGAGAAATTACTCTTAAAGAAGTCTGTTGCTACGGATTAGAGCTTCAATGTTTGACATACACAGAGAAGGAAAACATAGACCCAAAGACTCCAAAGAATATTTGATCCTACTTCCTT
>NW_027852355.1:0-259 GCF_054177405.1 Leptonychotes weddellii
GCTCTTCTTGGTGTTCTTCGTGTAGGAAGGCATCAGGGAAATACAAATCAAAATCACAGAGAGATCCGACCTCACACCTGTCAGAATGTCTAAAATCAACAACACAAGAAACAACAGATGTTGGCGAGGATGCAGAGAAAGGGGAACCCTCCTACACTGCTGGTGGGAATGCAAGCTGGTGCAGCCACTTTGGAAAACAGTATGGAGTTTCCTCAAAAAGTTAAAAATAGAGCTACCCTATGACCCAGCAACTGCACTG
>NW_027852356.1:0-259 GCF_054177405.1 Leptonychotes weddellii
GGGGGGGCAGGGCCGGCCCTCGGCTGCAGACAGAGCCCTGGGGACCTGCAGTAGGGACACGCCCACGTGGGCATTGGGGTGTGGGGGTGCACACTTCCTGGGAGGGCTTTGTTCTCGGGCTCCCAGCTTCTCACTTACACACCTGACACTGAAGTTCCTAGAAAATCAGAAAGGAAATGTGACTCGTGAAATGGTGTAAAGACAGAGGACAGGCCCAAAGCAGGAGAGACCCCGCGTCCTTGGCTCTAGGCTGTGACTC
>NW_027852357.1:0-259 GCF_054177405.1 Leptonychotes weddellii
GATCATGTCACGCAGACAGAGCCGCATGGCCATTCATTTAGAGCTGGATTTTCTCGCGCCCGCTTTCTCCCCCCATTTCCCAATTCCGGGTTCTGGGAAGACCCCACCCCACCCCCACTCCCTCCCACACACACTTCCCGCCAGGTCCTCTGGACCAGGTGGGCGGCCAAGGAGAACCCCTGGGGGAATCTGGACATTCGGGGACAGGGCGCGGAAGTGTGGCTCCAAGAGGCTGCTTTGCCTGGAGGCCGGGACCCCG
>NW_027852358.1:0-259 GCF_054177405.1 Leptonychotes weddellii
CTGCTTTGTCGAAGATCAGTTAACCATAGAGTTGAGGGTCCATTTCTAGGCTCTCTGTTTTGTTCCATTGATCTGTGTGTCTGTTTTTGTGCCAGTACCATACTGTCTTAATGATGACAGCTTTGTAATAGAGCTTGAAGTCTGGAATTATGATGCCACCAGCTTTGCTTCTCTTTTTCAACATTCCTCTGGCTATTCGAGGCTTTTCTGGTTCCATACAAATTTTAGGATTATTTGTTCCATTTCTTTAAAAAAAGTT
>NW_027852359.1:0-2022 GCF_054177405.1 Leptonychotes weddellii
GACTTATTTTTATTGATTTTGAGAGGGGTTCTCTGTGCCTCCTGGATTTTGATGCCTGTTTCCTTCCCCAAATTAGGGAAGTCCTCTGCTATAATTTGCTCCAATATACCTTCTGCCCTTCTCTCTTTCTTCTTCTTCTGGGATCCCAATTATTCTAATGTTGTTTCGTCTTATGGTATTGCTTATCTCTCAAATTCTGCCGTCGGGATCCGGTAGCTGTTTATCTCTCTTTTTCTCAGCTTCCTTATTTTCCATCATTTTGTCTTCTATATCGCTAATTCTCTCTTCTGCCTCATTTATCCTAGGAGTTAGAGCCCCCATATTTGATTGCACCTCATTAATAGCCTTTTTGATTTAGACTTGGTTAGATTTTAGTTCTTTTATTTCTCCAGAAAGGGTTTCTCTAATAACTTCCATGCTTTTTTCAAGCCCATTTAGTATCTTTAAAATCATCATTCTGAATTCTAGTTCTGACACCGTACTGATGTCCATATTGAGTAGGTCCCCAGCAGTCAGTACTGCCTCTTGTTCTTTTTGTTGAGGTGATTTTTTTCCGTCTTGTCATTTTGTAACAGGGTAACAATGTCCCCCGAAAATATACTCTAAAACAATCAGAAAAGACAGGGGAAAAGTAAGGGAAAGAAAGAAAAAAAGATAAAAACAAACAAAAACAGAACAAAACCAAAAAAAACACAGAATATGATCAAATATGATCAGGATGGTATATAGATCAGTGCCACACACTAGATTTTGGGTGTTTTTTGGTCTGTTAGAAGATAGTGCCTCCCAAAATTTTAAAGAAAGGAAAACATATATGTACAAAAATAAGGGTTGTACGCTGAAGGGATGGAATATGAATGTAAAGATGAAAATTATAAAAGATTTTTTAAAAGGAATTGATTAGATAAGTTGTTTGAAAAAAGAAAGAAGAGGATTTAAAAAAAAAGAATGTGATCAGGCAGGAGACTAGAACAAAGCCATACAGTAGAGATTTAGGGTATATTTTGATCTGTTAGAAGAAACTGTATCTCAAAATTTTAAAGAGAGTACAACTTATGTCAAAAGTAATAGTAACTACTATGAAGGGATAGAATATGACTCTAAAAATGAAAAGTAAAAATGTTTTTTAAAAAAGGGATTGATAAGATGTTGGTTGAAAAAGGGAAAAAGAAAAATTCAAAAAAAAAAGTAAAAAAAAAATAATTAACTTTGAAAGACTAAAGAATCATGGTAAAAAACCCATGAATTGTATGTGCCCTATTCCCCTAGCGCTGGAGTTCTGCCATTCTCATTGATCGGTAAACTTGGTTTTGACTGGCTGTTCTTGCTGATCTTCTGGGGGAGGGGCCTGTTGCCGTGGTTCCCAAATGTCTTTGCCGGAGGTGGAATTACCCCGCCCTTGCCGGTCCTGTGCTAAGTAATCTGCTTGGGTTTGCTCTCCGGAGCTTTTGTTCCCTGCAAGCTTTCCATTGGGCTTTGGAGGACGAGAGTGAAAATGGCAGCCTCCCAATCTCCACCCCGGAGGAGCCGAGAACTCAGGGCCCCACTCCTCAGTGAGTCCCAGATAAAAGCAGTCAGCCACTACCGTCTCTCCGGTCTCTGGCTGCACTCCGTGCTCACCCGGTCTGTGGCCTGTGACTGAGTGCTTCTATCTCTGGTGCAGGACCCCGTGTGGAGTCTCCAAACCCAGCAGATCCATGCGGCGCGCTCTCACGCTGCTCCTCCTGGGGGAGGAAGGGGAGTCTACCCGGATCTGCTGCTTGTTGGGTCCCTGCTGGAGGAGCAGTGGCCCTACTGTACCACGGATCACAGTTTATGGCAACTCCGAGCTGAGAGCCTGCGCCTCAGCTCTGTCTCTGCAGCCGGCTTCCCCGCTCCGATACCTGGGAGCTCTGCCACACTCAAGCACCCCCGGTCTTTCTGTGACCCTGAGGGTCCTGAGACCACACTGTCCCACGAGGGTTCCACCCCCCACTTAGCCACCAGAGCGACGTCCCTCAGCGGTGCCAACTTCTAAAAGTT
>NW_027852360.1:0-259 GCF_054177405.1 Leptonychotes weddellii
GGACTCCAGGATCATGACCTGAGCCGAAGGCAGTCGCTTAACCAACTGAGCCACCCAGGCGCCCCATTTTCACTTTATTTTCAAAGAAATAAAGGATGCCTTACATATTTTAACACATTCTGGCTCTTGCTGAGATAGAGAACCATGAAATTTAGGATAAGACAATGCTGTAAAGTAGTATCCATTTGGAAGCAGAAGAAATTCCAATAATTTTATGTAAACTACAGTGCAATTTTATACTACTAAAAGCTTTAAATAG
>NW_027852361.1:0-259 GCF_054177405.1 Leptonychotes weddellii
TGGCTGGTCCTAGGGGTGGGGCTCCCGGAGCATCTTGTGGGGCCAGGAAGTAAGCAAGTGCTCAAAAAACAAGATGGTGGGTGTGAGTCAAGGGGACTCAAGAGCCAACTGAAAGAACTCCAAATGGCCAAACCTGAAACAGCTTGAGCAACAAAATAAATAACAGAGAATTGGATTATAACCCCAAAGTATAAAATAAATATCTTCGAGTCTGTCCCCAACCCAAATGAGTGGGTACATAAATAAATAAGAATAGAGA
>NW_027852362.1:0-259 GCF_054177405.1 Leptonychotes weddellii
CAGGCTACCTTCCAAGCAGACTAGGGCATCTCCTTTACATGTTTTTTCTTCCAGCATGAAGTAAAGGTAAGATTAAACTGAAAAGCTCTTCCACTTTTGTCTGGTTTTAGCTTCCACACGATTTTGAGCAAATGTTGAAACCAAAACAAATTAGCAAGCAAATAGGACATATATATGCTCCTAAAAATGTATTTTACACCCCTGGGGTATGCTAAACACACATTTGGGACCTTTTTTTCTTCAAATTGAATTTTTCTAA
>NW_027852363.1:0-259 GCF_054177405.1 Leptonychotes weddellii
CTTTTTAAGGGGATTCCACAGGCAGGTATCGGAGGATAAACCACAGCGGCAGGGTGCCTGTCCGTGGGGATCCTACACCACCAGTGAGTGACAGCCTCACACTCTGGGGACAGGGCACAGACTCGCAGACTGGTAGCCGTGGGGAAAGGACTTTAGGGCAGCACCCAGATGGAAACCCGGAGTGGCAGGGTTGCACGTGCGAACTGGGAGCGGCTGGCGGTTTTAGAAGCACAAAAGGCAGAGACATGCCCAGACCTGG
>NW_027852364.1:0-259 GCF_054177405.1 Leptonychotes weddellii
AAGCTAGTACTGAGGCTGTGTTACTATTAAATGCCATAATTACATTCCATTTCCTTTCTTCTAACTCTCTGTGCATTGTTTTACTTTTGCTAGATTTCAATTCCATCTTTTCCTTCTTTCTTCCCTCTCATTCCCTTCCTTCCTTCCTTCTTTCCTTCCTTCCTTCCTTCCTCCATTTATCCATTTACAAATATTTATGAAGCATCTCTATTCAAACTATGTTAAAAATAGGAGTTTTGTGATAACTCTGGTATTATAG
>NW_027852365.1:0-259 GCF_054177405.1 Leptonychotes weddellii
TACTGATCCATGAAAAAACATGTGTGAATCTCAAATGATGATGCTAAATGAAAGAAACTATACTCCAAAGCCCACACACTATGATTCTATTTATATGGCATTCTAGGGAAGCCAGAATTATTTAGAGAGAAAACAGAGTTGGGGGTGGGGGTGAGGCAGGGACTGTCTACAGAGGGGCAGCAAGGGAGAATTTTGGGGGTGATGGAAATGTTCTAAATCCTGACTGTGGTGGTGGTCAGGACACATTTCCCAAAACCCA
>NW_027852366.1:0-259 GCF_054177405.1 Leptonychotes weddellii
ATTCAACAGTCCTGCACAATTCACAGCGCTTAACAGAGCACATACCCTCCCCAGTGTCTGTCACCCAGTCACCCCATCCCTCCCACCCCACCCCCCACTCCAACAACACTCAGTTTGTTTCCTGCGGTTAAGAATTCCTCATATCAATGAGATCATATGATACATGTAAAGACAGTGGTTCTTAAGACACATTTGTTTTATAGTCACAGCAGATGCTACCTTTGTCCCCTCATCCTTCCCCTTCAGTTCATACCTACCT
>NW_027852367.1:0-259 GCF_054177405.1 Leptonychotes weddellii
TAGTAGAGGGAGAGAGAGAAGCAGGCCTCCCGCTGAGCAGGCAGCCCGATGCGGGGCTCAATCCCAGGACCCTGAGATCATGACCTGAGCCGAAGGCAGACGCTTAACCATCTGAGCCACCCAGGCGCCCCTCAATGGGTCTTGTTTTTTTATCCATTCTGATAGCCTGTATCTTTTGATTCAGGCGTTTAGCCCATTTACATTCAGGGTAACTATTGGAAGATATTAATTTAGTGCCATTTTATTGCCTGTAAGGTGA
>NW_027852368.1:0-259 GCF_054177405.1 Leptonychotes weddellii
ACCAAACATTTAAAGAGGAATTACTACCTATTCTTCTGAAACTTCCAAAAAATAGAAATGGAAAGAAAACTTCCAAACTCGCTTTATGAGGCCAGCATTACCTTGATCCCCAAACCAAAGACCCCATCAAAAAGGAGAATTACAGACCAATATCCTTGATGAACATGGATGCAAAAATTCTCACCAAAATACTGGCCAAGAGGATCCAACAGTACATTGAAAGGATTATTCATCATGACCAAGTGGGATTTATCCCTGG
>NW_027852369.1:0-259 GCF_054177405.1 Leptonychotes weddellii
CAAATTAAAAACCTCTGTGCATCAGGGGCACCTGGGTGGCTCAGTCGCTAAGCATCTGCCTTCGACTCAGGTCATGATCCCGGAGTTCTGGGATCGAGCCCTGCATCGGGCTCCCTGCTCAGCGGGGAGCCTGCTTCTCATTCTCCCACTCCCCCTGCTTGTGTTCCCTCTCTCGCTGTGTCTCTGTCAAATAAATAAACGGAATATTTAAAAAAAAAAAAAACTTCTTTGCATCAAAAGACACCATCAAGAAAGTAAA
>NW_027852370.1:0-2022 GCF_054177405.1 Leptonychotes weddellii
GAGAGAGGGAACACAAGCAGGGGGAGTGGGAGAGGGAGAAGCAGGCTCCCCGCAGAGCAGGGAGCCCGATGCGGGACTCGATCCCAGGACCCTGGGATCATGACCTGAGCTGAAGGCAGTCGCTTAACCAACTGAGCCACCCAGGCGCCCTGACCTCTTCTTAATATAGCCATTATTCTCAGGATCTGGAAACATAACAGGCTTCCCTAACACACAGAAGACAGAGACCTAGACAAAATGCCAAGCTGGAGGAATTCACCCCAAAAGAAGAAACAAGAAGAGGTCACAGCCAGGGATCTAATCAAAACAGATATAAGTAATATGCCTGAACCAGAATTTAAAAGAACAATCATAAGGATACTAGCTGGGCTTGAGAAAAATCATAGAAGACACCAGGGAGTCCCTTACCACAGAGATAAAAGACCTAAAAATTAGGCAAAAAAAAAAAAAAATGCTGTAACAGAGATGCAGAACTGACTGAATGTAATGACCACAAGGATGGAAGAATTGGAGGAACGAATAAGTGATATAAAAGATAAAATTATAAGAATGCCTGGGTGGTTTAGTTGGTTAAGCGTCTGCCTTTGGCTCAGGTCATGATCCAGGAGTCCCGGGATTGAGCTCCACATCAGGCTCCCTGCTCTGTAGGGAGTCTGCTTCTCCCTCTCTCCGTTCATGCTCTCTCTTTGTCTCTCTCAAATAAATAAATAAAATCTTTTAAAAAAAGAAAAATGCCCCCTTCTCAGGCCAGCATCTGTGGACTGGCCATAGTAGTCGTGACTCTGAGCCTCGTCATTGCATGCACCAAATTCCCTCCTAAACTGTTGGAGAATAAGCATCTCTCAGCCAACACTTGCCTACTGAATTCCACTTTCTCTCCAACTTCTTCTCTGTGGTTGAAGAGAACGCATTCTACAATCACTTCCACATAGGGGATTTACCACTTGCTAAAATGTTAGTTTAAAAAGAAAGGAACTCCCTAATTTCTCTGCTTGCCTAGTTCCTTACAGTATTAGCATTCTGCTTAATATAGTCTCTTTATCTATAGCAAGAATTCTAAACTGAAAACCTGTCACCACTTTTGAACTCTGGGAAAATAATAATAATAATAATAATTTTGTGATCAGTTTTCAGCCACCTCACATGCTGATCCCACTATCAGCATTAACAGTTATTTTCAAATAAAAAAAAAAAAACAGTAAGAAACATGTATTCTAGATAAATCTCAGTGGAATAAAAAAAGTGAAATGAAGGCCAAAACATCATATACCAAACATCTTACAATAATACCTGAAAATTCGATGAATTATTTACACAGTCAGAAACAAACAACACAGCTAACTTAGATCTCAGGGATCACTCCCATTACAGGCTGGCTAAACTGAGCCACCAAGTTGTTCAACGAGAAATGGCTCCGTAGACTGTTAGGCTAAAGACACTCAAGAGTAGCATTGGTCTTTATTAAGAGACTATGATTTCCATTCACCATAAATACCCCTTTGTATACAATACCCTAATAATGAGCAGTTACCTGTTCACCAAAAGAGGTCCTGTAAGGGCACCTAATAGAAGCACTTTTGTTCATCTTGTTCCAATGCTTTTGTATGCTTAAAAAGAAAATATCAAATATTCTATAATCATAATTTTCTGTTTCAGAATTATGTCCGTGGTCCCCACAAACTGCTAAGAACCCTTATGTAAGTAGTACAAAATATGTTTTGTCATATTTTCATTTTGTACAAACAGGCTTTGTGTATCATTTGCATTTGAAAACCAACTCAAAGAACTCAATACATTTAACTTGGGTAAGACTAGACCTTCTCTGGGCGCCTGGGTGGCTCAGTTGGTTAAGCGACTGCCTTCAGCTCGGGTCATGATCCCAGGGTCCTGGGATCGAGTCCCGCATCGGGCTCCCTGCTCTGCGGGGAGCCTGCTTCTCCCTCTCCCACTCCCCCTGCTTGTGTTCCCTCTCTCGCTGTGTCTCTCTCTGTCAAATAAATAAATAAAATCTTTAAAAAAAAA
>NW_027852371.1:0-259 GCF_054177405.1 Leptonychotes weddellii
AGTGAAAGACAGACAAATGTAGGGATCCGAAGGGGTACATGCACTCCAATGTTTATAGCAGCAACGTCCACAATAGCCAAACTGTGGAAAGAGCCAAGATATCCACTGACAGATGAATGGATAAAGAAGATGTGGTATATATATACAATGGAATATTATGCAGCCATCAAAAGGAATGAAATCTTGCCTTTTGCAACAACGTGGATAGAACTGGAGAGTGTTATGCTGAGCAAAATAAGTCAGAGAAAGACATATATCA
>NW_027852372.1:0-259 GCF_054177405.1 Leptonychotes weddellii
TCTCTTAAAGCAGGGCCTTGAATATAGCATTTGATGTACGCTACAGTGATTTAAAGGAGGGTATTAGACTTCCTGGAAAATCAAAATGGCATTTAGTCCTTAGGTTATTTCTTTATTTTTGGTATTGAGATGAGTAAAAATGTACCTCTAGGATGAGACATTCTCATACTCTCTTAAGGGCCTGCTCTAGCTCTGTATCCACTATCTTAAATCTCAGGGTCCTTTTTTGTTACTCAAGAGAGGGACAGTCAACTGTATC
>NW_027852373.1:0-259 GCF_054177405.1 Leptonychotes weddellii
AGGGTTCTAGAGGGGAGGGGGGTGGGAGGATGGGTTAGCCTGGTGGTGGGTATTGAGGAGGGCACATTCTGCATGGAGCACTGGGTGTTATGCACAAACAATGAATCATGGAACACTTCATCTAGAACTAATGATGTAATGTATGGGGATTAACATAAGAATAAAAAAAAAAAGAAGTATCCAAGTCTGGTAGAAATCTCATAAATCTGATTTTATTCCATTAATTGATGTTCCTTGTGTATCTACTAGAAGCAAAACA
>NW_027852374.1:0-259 GCF_054177405.1 Leptonychotes weddellii
AGAAGATATATTTGAACAAATCAAGCTGAGAACTTCCCTAATCTGGGGATTGAAACAAACATTCGTGTCCTAGAGGGACAGAGGACCCCTCCCAAGATCAAGGAAAACAGGCCAACACCCCGGCATGTAATAGTAAAACTCGCAAATCTTAGAACCAAGGAAACCATCATAAGGGCAGTTAGGGGGAAGAGATTCCTTATGTACAGGGGGAAGAACATCAGAATAACGTCAGACCTACCCACAGAGACCTGGCAAGCCA
>NW_027852375.1:0-259 GCF_054177405.1 Leptonychotes weddellii
GAGGAAGATTCGAGATTACTGCCCCAGGTGATATTATCATCTTGGTTCTGAATAGTATATAAAACCTAAAAAGACCCAGAGAAACTTTCAGTGTGCGAGAGGAAGAGTAAGACCTTGAGGTAAAGGTGACAGGAGGAAGCCAATCACAGAATCTCTTTCCCTTAATCCAAACAAAAAGTGATTTTTAAAAATAGCAAAAATTTACCAACAGCAACCATAGAAGAAAAGTGGTATGAGCTTGCCAAAATAAGAAATGGTG
>NW_027852376.1:0-259 GCF_054177405.1 Leptonychotes weddellii
CCAAAAGAAAAGCGAAAGGATGCAAATTAATAAAATGATGAATGAAAGGGGAGATATCATGACTAACACCAAGGAAATAGAAACAGTTAGTAGAAATTATTATCAACAACTATATGCCAATAAACTGAGCAATCTGGATGAAATGGATGCATCCCTGGAAACCTGTAAGCTGCCAAGACTGAAACAGGAAGAAATTGACAAGTGAATAGGCCAATAACCAGTAAGGAGATTGAAGCAGTGATCAAAAACCTCCCAAAAA
>NW_027852377.1:0-259 GCF_054177405.1 Leptonychotes weddellii
GCTCAAAAATAATTTTGAAAGAAAGTTCTTCAGGGAACACCTGGGTGGCTCATTTGGTTGAACATCTGACTCTTGATTTCAGTTCGGGTTGGGTTCTGTGGGATGTGGCGCCTACTTGGGATTCTCTTTCTCCCTCTGCCTCTGCAGAAAGAAATTTAGGGGGTTCATTCCATTTACATCTAACAAAATTTCTTACATGTTTGGATTTAGTTCTACCATTTCATTACTTCTTTTTTGTGTATTCCATTACTCTGTTTTC
>NW_027852378.1:0-259 GCF_054177405.1 Leptonychotes weddellii
CCCTCTCTCGCTGTGTCTCTCTCTGTCAAATGAATAAATCTTTAAAAAAAAAAAAAGATTTTTACTTGTCAGAGAGAGCGCACAAGCAGGGGGAGTGGCAGGCAGGGGAGAAGCAGGCTTCCGCCTGAGCAGGGAGCCCGACACGGGACTCGGTCATGACCTGAGCCAAAGGCAGACGCTAATTGACTGAGCCACCAAGGCATCCCCCAGCTTGCATCTTTTTTATATGTTAGCCTTCTGTACAAAATTTCACTTGTTT
>NW_027852379.1:0-259 GCF_054177405.1 Leptonychotes weddellii
CCAAAATATTTCTGTAAACTGTCACACATTTAAAGATAATCCCCCTATGTTATCTTGGAACCTAAATTCTTTCTTTAAGTTCTTTTTTAATTTCTTTCTTTCTTTTTTTTTAAGATTTTATTTTTAAGTAATCTCTACACCAAACCTGGGGCTCGAACTCACAGCCCCGAGGTCAAGAGTCTCATGCTTCACTGACTGACCCAGCCAGGCACCCTGAGCTTAAATTCTTTTTTTTTTTTTTTGTAGTTTTTAATTTTAT
>NW_027852380.1:0-259 GCF_054177405.1 Leptonychotes weddellii
CGAGGTCTCCAAGAGATGAGAAGATAAATGTGACATATGGAGCACTGTCTTTATTGCCCGTCAGTGCACCTTCAACAACACTGTGCTATGTCCAGGAGACCATGAAATATGCCCAGGAGGGTGTCCTTTATATATAGCATGACTACTTCTTGCAAAAAGACAAAGGAAAGTATAGTAAGCTCTAATAATTTTCTAAATACTCATCTTGCCTTTTTTAAAAAAAATAAAGGATAATTCTTTAAAGTATATTATACAAATA
>NW_027852381.1:0-2022 GCF_054177405.1 Leptonychotes weddellii
TGATGAGAGAGTTGTTGCTCTTCTTTTCTTCGATCTCCTGTTGAGTTTGTAGGTGTTCAGAATGGTTTGATCCCTATCCAGCTGAATTCCTGAGAGGAGACGAAATCCAGGTCTCCTATTCCTCCACCATCTTGCTCCACCCCCAGTTTTTATAACTTTCTTAAGACTGGTATAATTTACTTTGGTTTTTTTCTGTAAGTGTTGAAGCGTTGAATAAAGCCTTTGTATGTCTGCCCTCTTCTTACACTCTGGCAATTTTGTCCTGGAAAGCATTATTTTATACTTGTTCTTGGAAAAATTATTACTGGTTTACCAGTGAAATCACTCTGTTCGCTTGAACATTACACAAACGTCTCCATGGCTTTGTGTCACTCTATAAAATTTCATAACTGTCACTGTACCAGAAATTAGGGACAACGTGACTGCCAGTCCAATTAAACCCAATCTTCAGCTATTTATTTTTCTAACTTCCGATTTCATCCTTGTCTCTTCTAGCTGCCTGTGTGAAATCATCACATTATTAATTAATTTGTCTCCAGTCATGAGAGTCACATTTTATAGTGACACAGAGTTGGAGCCTTGGTGTGGCTGTTTGTCACTTTGTTCCACTAATTCATTCTTATGAACTGGGTATTTAACAATATATAAAAGTAACACTAAAAGGCAAATTTAACACATAGAAATAACAAGCAAATTATGCGTAAGTATGTCACACTAGGTGAACTGACCAACACAGTCCATGTCCTACGGACACACTTTAAGAATATCATGCTTATTGAGATAGACAAGATTCCTTTGAAAATAGTAAATCCTGTTAAATCTCAATATTTGGAAAATGTATGTGAACAAAATTGTTCCATTAGTCCCCCAGAAACATTCACACTACTATCTGTAAACCACCTGATAGGCCACAGAGGGCCCCAGAGTTCCCTGGGAACTTGGCGAACACTAACATATGCTCAGGGTACAGTTCCTCCAGCCATCAAATGAAGAATTTGAACTCCAAATCTAAGAGCATTTCTGACTTGAAAGTTCTGTTTCTCTCATTTAAATCCATTTAAAGGAAAGCATTCTTGCTGCAAACAGCAAAGGGTATAATTAGATTAATCGACTTGATCTTATGATTTCTTCTGGCTAACTTCTTCCATTTTGACTTTGAGAACACAGTAAGTACACACAATATACCCCCAAAACACGATCTATCCCAAGGTCCTACATCCACCTTTAATCCCAGGAAGTCAAAAAGGGGTATCAAAACTCCTCCAAAATCTGTGGAACTTTATATTTTTTTATTTTACTTTTACTATAAAACTAAAATTTATTTTTAAAGAAGTTAAAGTTCATCAGTGTTTTTCACTAGGTTAGAATGATTGGGGGTTTTTTAAATTTTTTTATTTTATTTATTTATTTTTATTTAAATTCAATTAGCATATAGTGTATTATTAGATTCAGAGGTAGAGTTCAGTGATTCATCAGTTGTATATAACACCCAGTGCTCATTACATCACGTGCCCTCCTTAATGCCCATCATCCAGTTACCCCATCCCTCCCGCCTACCTCCCCTCCAGCAACCCTCAGTTTGTTTCCTAGAGTTAAGAGTCTCTCATGGTTTGTCTCCCCCTCTGATTTCTTCTTGTTTTTTTTTCCCTCCCTACCCCTATGCTCCTCTGTTTTGTTTCTTAAATTCCACATATCAGTGAGATCATATGATAATTGTCTTTCTCTGATTGACTTATTTCGCTTAGCATAATACCTTCCAGTTTCATCCATGTCATTGCAAATAGCAAGATTTCTTTTTTTTTTTTTTTTTTTTTGATGGCTGCATAATTTTCCATTGTATATATATACCACCTCTTCTTTATCCATTCATCTGTTGATGGACATCTTGGCTCTTTCCACAGTTTGGCTATTGTGGACATTGCTGCTATAAACATCGGGGTGCACGTACCCCTTCGGATCCCTACATTTGTATCTTTGGGGTAAATACCCAGTAGTGCAATTGCTGGATCGTATGGTAGCTCT
>NW_027852382.1:0-259 GCF_054177405.1 Leptonychotes weddellii
GAACACAAGCAGGGGGAGTGGGAGAGGGAGAAGCAGGCTTCCCGCTGAGCAGGGAGCCCGACGCGGGACTCGATCCCAGGACCCTGGGATCACGACCTGAGCTGAAGGCAGTCGCTTAACCAACTGAGCCACCCAGGCACCCTCTCAAATAAATCTTTAAAAAAAAGAACCAACTTAAAAAAAAATGAGGTCAATGGTAACACCATTCAGCTGCAAGCACATTTTTGTACAACTTTTTCCAGCTACTGACAAAAGTCTG
>NW_027852383.1:0-259 GCF_054177405.1 Leptonychotes weddellii
GAGGAGGGCACATTCTGCATGGAGCACTGGGTGTTATGCACAAACAATGAATCATGCAAGACTACATTTAAAACTAATGATGTAATGTATGGGGATTAACATAAGAATAAAAAAATAAATTAAAAAAATAAAGATACTCAACCTTACTTATTTCCTACAAGAGAAATAAAGATTAGAAATACTCGGAGATATCATTTTGTTGGAGGAAGTATTCAAGAGGACATAGCCACTAGTTGACCCAAGAGCTGGACCCAGGCAA
>NW_027852384.1:0-259 GCF_054177405.1 Leptonychotes weddellii
TATGCCCAAAATTTATGGAAGAATGAGAGAAAGCAAGACTAAAAAATGTACTAGAGATATAAATGAGAATGTTCTATGGACAGATGTTTATAGATAAGGACATGAGTGAGAGAGAGACAGGAGGCTTCTATTAGAATAATATGCGATTATTATTTCAACAAAAATAAATTAGAATTACTGTTTAGTTTCTGAAACAGTGATGTTTTCTTTCAATGCCCACTTTGCTTCAGAATCACAGCCCAAAATGTCAGATTTCAGG
>NW_027852385.1:0-259 GCF_054177405.1 Leptonychotes weddellii
CTTCCAGAAAGTGGTCGCTTTTCTGATGAGAGAGTTGTTGCTCTTCTTTTCTTCAGTCTTCTGTTGAGTTTGTAGGTGTTCAGAATGGTTTGATCCCTATCCAGCTGAATTCCTGAGAGGAGACGAAATCCAGGTCTCCTACTCCTCCGCCATCTTGCTCTGCCCCCCGAGTTAGAGCTGAATTTTAACCATGCGAATATCATGAGTAGTATAAAAACCTTTGCCATTAATGGAAGATGTTCCTGCTAAAATTAACAAA
>NW_027852386.1:0-259 GCF_054177405.1 Leptonychotes weddellii
GTGTTCCTAAATATTATCATGATATATAAAATTCAATAAAAACCACATAGAAGAATTTAATAAAGATAACAACACTACTATAAACATTTTAAGTAGTTAAGTGGTACATAATGACTACAATAAATGTGGCACTTTACCTTGAAAAAAAGCTAAAGTTTGCTGGAGATGTGGGTGTTTAGAAGTATTGCAGGGGGCGGAGCAAGATGGCAGAGGAGTAGGAGACCTGGATTTCGTCTCCTCTCAGGAATTCAGCTGGATA
>NW_027852387.1:0-259 GCF_054177405.1 Leptonychotes weddellii
AGTCCTGAGAAAGGAGTCGCGTTTGCCAGGGGGGACGGGAGGGAGAGGGCGCTGCAGGCAGGTGGCTGGCCGGCCCCCACTCGCGCACACTGTGTTCGTGGGGACAGCAGGGTGGGCATCGGGCTGGAGAAGGAGCTGACCACTCACCCTGAGGTCTGGGAGAGGCACTGTGGGGGTGGGGCTGGGCCTCGGCAGAAGTTGGAGGACTTGGAGGAGCCCAGGGGATGAGTGGCGAATCTGCGGTCCTGGGGGGTCGGGG
>NW_027852388.1:0-259 GCF_054177405.1 Leptonychotes weddellii
ATAGTCTCTCATGGTTCATCTCTCCCTCCGATTTCCCTCCCTTCATTTTTCCCTTCATACTATCTCCTTTTTTTTATTTTTTTAACATATAATATTATTTGTTTTAGAGGTACAGGTCTGTGATTCAACAGTCTTACACAATTCACAGCACTCACCATAGCACATACCCTCCTCAATGTCTATCACCCAGCCACCCCATATCTCCCACCCCCCACCACTCCGGCAACCCTCAGTTTGTTTCCTGAGATTAAGAATTCCT
>NW_027852389.1:0-259 GCF_054177405.1 Leptonychotes weddellii
TCAATTATCATATGGTTTCACTTATTTGTGGAACGTAAGGAATAGCATGGAGGACATTATGAGAAGGAAGGGAAAAATGAAGGGGGGGTGGAATTGGAGGGACAGATGAACCATGAGAGACTATGGACTCTGAGAAACAAACTGAGGGTTTTAGAGGGGAGGGGTGTGGGTGGATGGGCTAGCCCAGTGATGGGTATTAAGAAGGGCATGTATTGAATGGAGCACTGGGTGTTATACCAAAACAATGAATCATGGATCA
>NW_027852390.1:0-259 GCF_054177405.1 Leptonychotes weddellii
CAGAAAGGATGAATATCCAACTTTTACATCAACATGGATGGGACTGGAGGAGATTAAGCGAAGTGAAATAAGTCAAGCAGAGAATGTCAATTATCATATGGTTTCACTTATTTGTGGAACATAAGGAATAGCATGGAGGACATTAGGAGAAGGAAGGGAAAAAGGAAAGGGGGGAATCGGAGGGGGAGACGAATCATGAGAGACTACGGACTCTGAGAAACAGACTGAGGGTTTTAGAGGGGAGGGGAGTGGGAGGATG
>NW_027852391.1:0-259 GCF_054177405.1 Leptonychotes weddellii
ATTAACAAGTTAGGAAATGACAGATGTTGGCGAGGATGCGGAGAAATGGGAACCCTCCTGCACTGTTGGTGGGAATGCAAGCTGGTGCAGCCACTCTGGAAAACAGTATGGAGGTTCCTCAAAAAGTTGAAAATATGACCCAGCAATTGCGCTACTGGGTATTTACCCCAAAGATACAAACGTAGGGATCCGAAGGGATACGTTTATCCCGATGTTTATAGCAGCAATGTCCACAATAGCCAAACTATGGAAAGGGCCA
>NW_027852392.1:0-2021 GCF_054177405.1 Leptonychotes weddellii
CCTGGCACAGCCCCGGATCAGACTTTGGAACCTGTGGGGGATCTGCTTCCTCCTTGCTCTGGGCCGTAGACTTTGCTCCGTGGGGCTCTGGGGGCCATGCTCAGTGGCAGCGCCTGAGAGCCGCAGGGTGCTCGGTGGGCGGGGATAGGGGAGTGCGGGTGGTAGGGTGTCTAACTGCCCTCTGGGCTAGCCTCTGAGGACCTAGAAGGGAAATTGACACGAACCCACTCCGCGAGCTCGGATTCGAGAGAAGGCTGGGGAAGCCCGGAAGAGGGAGCACTTCTGGCGGGCCACTGAAGAAAGCTCAGAAGAGGGAGCATTAGACACTGAAGAACTGATTAGTTGGCCAGGAGGACAGGTGTTAGTGCTGTGGGTGTGGGCAGTGGGCGTGCCAAGGCAATGAGATTTGGCAATGCCAGGGGTGTTGGAGCAGGCAGATATAGCTAAGTGGAGGGTTTGCGTAAGGGCAGGGGACCGTCCATCACCAGTCTGATGCCATTTGAACGGCTTCAGCAGTGCCTGGCAGGTCCCTAGAGTTCAGCAATGTTGGCTTACTGTTACGGTTAGGAGTAGTAATAGTAATGTTGTTAGCACACGGCACCGTCTCTCCCTTGGGCTCTTCTCTCTCCTCTGCTAGAGTCTGCTAGGTTCTCCTGTGATTCACAGCACGCTCGATCTGGAACATAAGACAATATGCCTGCGTCTCAGTGCTCGCCCTTTTCCAGATCACCTGGCTGCTTCTCTGACCACCCTGGGTCTTATTTCTCAATGTCTTTTTTCTCCAAGCCTCCTTCGCTTCCCTCCTGGTCAGAGCTAGCGGGGCCAAAGTCCTTAAACCTCAGCTCCGAAGTTTAATTCACATGAAGAAGAGCTGGAGGAACGGAACAATTCCAAGTGAGCGGTCCTCCAGCCTGCTCATAAGTCTCAAGGAGTCAGGTGACTTGCCAGGCGCCGAGTGTTCAGGGAGGGCCAGATTCCATGGGGTGCTCCCAAGGCCCTTTCCATCGGGTCTGTGGCCCTTCTCTTGCCTTGTGTACCCCCTGACCCTGGTGCTTTGGACCCCTGGAATTGCAGTCATGGCTCCTCTCACGCCATGTTCTTTTCCTCTGGGTTTTTGCCCTTGTCCTCACCCTCTGGAATGAACTTCCCACCTTTCCTCAACTGGCAGCCTGTAACTTCCCCCTGGAGACCAAGATTCAGATTCTAAAGAAAGCCTTCCCTGAGCTCACAGGGGCCTCCCGCCTCTATGTCCTGGGCTCCCCCAGCACCTGGTGCATATCCCTGCCTCGCTTACTGTAATGCAGCCCCTTAGACAGTGCCTTCTCGAGGGCAGGGATCCCCTGTTGGGTCTACCAGCCCTTAGGGCCTGGTAAATAATCCGTCATAGTGATGACATTGGCGATGATGACAATGAACAACACGTCCATTCAAGTCCTGATCAATCCTTGGGACCAGCACACAAAATAGTACCATTGACGCTACCAATTTATAGTTGAGAGGATTGAGGCTCAGAGAGGTTGAGTAACTTTGGTGAAGGTCACAGAGGTGGTAATGGCAGAGCTGGGATGTGAACCCAGGTCTTTCTCTGAGTCATTACTCTAGACTCTCTCCAGTGTTTGGTAAACTGGCCTGAACTCTCATTTCACTCCTCCCCCAAAGCGAAAATTGCCACCAAGGCCAATCCATTGGGTGAGAATTCACTGAAGCCTGACAGTGTCCGGGCCCAGCTGGAGACATCCCTGAAACGGCTGCAGTGCCCCCGGGTGGACTGCTTTTACCTGCACCTACCTGACCACGACACCCCCGTGGAGGAGACGCTGCGTGCCTGCCACCAGCTGCACCAGGAGGTGAGGCGGGCCCCCGAGCTCCAGGAGAGTGGAGGCACCAGGGTCGTCCCAGAGCAGAGCCGGGGAAGACCCCACTCCCAGGGTCCCCACCCCCGTCTCCCCTTTGCAGTGTGCTGGGCCGCGGTGGGTTCTGACCAAGGCCTCTCCCCTGCAGGGCAAGTTCGTGGAGCTTGG
>NW_027852393.1:0-259 GCF_054177405.1 Leptonychotes weddellii
GAACACTACATCTAAAACTAATGATGTAATATGGGGATTAACATAAGAATTAAAAATTTAAAAAAAAAATAAAAATAAATTACAACCCCCCCCCAAAAAAAATAGTAGAATGAATAAAGCATGATATGTCTATTATACAGAGAGGGGGAGGGAGAGAGAACAATAAAAACAGGAACTATCTACAAGGACATGTAACAACATAAATGAATTTCACAAACATCATACTGAGAAAAATAGCCAGCCATAAATTAGTATCTAT
>NW_027852394.1:0-259 GCF_054177405.1 Leptonychotes weddellii
GCATTCCCACCAGCAGTGTAAGAGGGTTCCCCTTTCTCCGCATCCTCTCAAGGGGATGGAGTAACTGGGTGATGGGCACTGAGAAGGGGACATGATATAATGAGCACTGGGTGTTATAAACAACTGATGAATCACTGAACTCTACCTCTGAAACCAATAATACACTATATGTTAATTAACTGATTTTAATTTAATTTAAAAAATAAAAAAATAAGTAATGGCAATTTTCACATGATTATGATATTCTTCAGTTGCACCA
>NW_027852395.1:0-259 GCF_054177405.1 Leptonychotes weddellii
TTCATAAAAAGGAAGCTTAGATTATTGAATTTGGACCTATTTTCATTTCTGATGTAAACATTTTATTAAGGTATAAATTTCCTTCTAAGCATTGTCATAGCCATATTACACAACTTTTTTTTTTTTAAGCTGCCAACCTAATTACATTTTTTTTTATTCTTATGTTAATCCCCATACATTACATCATTAGTTCTAGATGTAGTGTTCCATGATTCATTGTTCGTGCACAACACCCAGTGCTCCATGCAGAATGTGCCCT
>NW_027852396.1:0-259 GCF_054177405.1 Leptonychotes weddellii
TTTAGTGATTCATCAGTTGCATATAATACCCAGTGCTCATTACATCAAGTGCCCTCCTTAATACCCATCACCCCATTACTCCATCTTCCCAGTCCCGCACCCCCCAGTAACCCTCAGTTTGTTTCCTATAGTTAAGAGTCTCTTATGGTTTGCCTCCCTCTCTGTTTTCATCTTATTTTATTTTTCCTTTCCTTCCCCTATGTTCATCTGTTTTGTTTCTTAAATTCCACGTGAATGAAGTCGTATGGTATTTGTCTTT
>NW_027852397.1:0-259 GCF_054177405.1 Leptonychotes weddellii
GGTTTATTTTCTTTATTTTTTCTTAAGTTGGATGCATGGTGCATTTATTTTTATCCTTTCTTGGTACTATAAGCATTTAAGACAATACATTTCTTTACTAATATAAATGTTATTTCTCATATAAGTATTATTCCTAACAAAGGCATCTGTTCTTTGTTCCTAATAAATATTTATGATAATTCTCCTTCAAGTATCACCTGTGCGATATCTCATAAGATTTGATATGCAAAGTTTATTAGAATTAAGTTCTAAGTATTTT
>NW_027852398.1:0-259 GCF_054177405.1 Leptonychotes weddellii
GACTAACATACCATAATAAAATTAAAAAAACAAACAAACAAAAAAAACACCCAAGAGCGTGTTTACCCAGGGGTAACTGGAAGGTTATATGTGAAAATGTTAACAGTGGTTATAGCTCAGTAATGTCAAATAAGCTAAGTTTTAACTGCTTACTATTTGTGGATCTGTATTATATTTTCTCTGATAATCATGGTGACAATTTAAAAAAAAGAAAAAGGATTTAAAATAGCAGTGAAGAGAATTTTATGCTGTTGCTTCT
>NW_027852399.1:0-259 GCF_054177405.1 Leptonychotes weddellii
ATCATGGAACGCTACATCTAAAACTAATGATGTAATGTATGGGGATTAACATAACAATAGAAAAATTTTTAAAATAAAACAAACAAACAAACAAAAAAACCTCACAGATGGCATTTAGTGGTTTAGATGCCTGACTTACATGTATTTCTGTTCTCAGGGACCAATGCAGCCAGCAAAGGATTTAATGCTATTTATACCCAGGATGGTGAGTCCAGGGGGCCAGCCTTTCAGATGCATGGTACCCTTATAGGTAAACCTT
>NW_027852400.1:0-259 GCF_054177405.1 Leptonychotes weddellii
GCCACCCAGGCACCCCTGTCATGATTGTCTTAATCATAAGTCATCACTTCCGGCTGGGCGCCTTGCAGCCTTAAATTCGAGTCCCTGTCCACAAGGAGAAAGGAGATGAGGCATTTTAGAGACAATCAGCCATATCTACCCAAGCCACATGACCACTTTCATGTCTTAGTGACTCTGAACAAGACACTCAAGGCCTGTGTGTCTCAGTTATTTACCTGTAAAATGGAACTCCCACAGTCCTCAGCATCTGGCAGGGCGC
>NW_027852401.1:0-259 GCF_054177405.1 Leptonychotes weddellii
TGAGCCACCCAGGCACCCCAGACCCATTCATTCTTTAGTAGGATGCTCTTTAGCCTCCATGTATTTGACTTCTTTCCAACTTTCCTCTTGTGATTGAGTTCTAGTTTCAAAGCATTGTGGTCTGAAAATATGCAGGGAATGATCCCAATCTTTTGGTACCGGTTGAGACCTGATTTGTGTCCCAGGATATGATCTATTCTGGAGAATTTTCCATGTGCACTAGAGAAGAATGTGTAATCTGTTGCTTTGGGATGGAATG
>NW_027852402.1:0-2021 GCF_054177405.1 Leptonychotes weddellii
TACAGCCACTTTGGAAAACAGTGTGGAGGTGCCTCAAAAATTTAAAAATAGAGATACCCTATGACCCAGCAATTGTGCTCCTGGGTATTTACCCCAAAGACACAGATGTAGTGAGAAGAAAGGCCATATGCATCCCAATGTTCATAGCAGCAATATCCACAATAGCCAAACTGTGGAAAGAGCCGAGATGCCCTTCAACAGATGAATGGATAAAGAAGATGTGGTCCATATATACAATGGAATATTACTCAGCCATCAGAAAGGATGAATACTCAACTTTTACATCAACATGGATGGGACTGGAGGAGATTATGCCAAGTGAAATAAGTCAAGCAGAGAAAGCCAATTATCATATGGTTTCACTTATTTGTGGAACATAAGGAATAGGATGGAGAACGTTAAATGGAGAAGGAAGGGAAAAATGAACGGGGAAGGGAATCAGAGGGGGAGACGAACCATGAGAGACTATGGACTCTGAGAAACAAACTGAGGGTTTGAGAGGGGAGAGGGTTGGGAGGATGGGTTAGCCCAGTGATGGGTATTAAGGGAGGGCACGTACTGCATGGAGCACTGGGTGTTATGCGAAAACAATGAAGCGTGGATCACTACATCAAAAACTAATGATGTATTGTATGGTGACTAACATAATAAAATAAAATTTAAAAAATAAAAATAAATTAACTTCTCTTTTGATAAAAAAAAAAACCTGTCTTCTCCATTGGATATTATTTTTTGCCTTGTCAAAGATTAGTTGACAATATACTTGTGCGTCCATTCCTGAGTTCTCTATTCTGTACAATTCTAAAATTTGTATGGAACCATAAAAGATCCCAAATAGCCAAAGTAATGTTGAAAAAGAAAACCAAAGCTGGAGGCATCACAGTTCTGGACTTCAAGCTGTATCACAAAGCTATAATCATTAAGATAATATGGTACTGGCACAAAAACAGACACATAGATCTATGACTTCAGTCTTTTTAAAATTTTTTGAGACTTGTGTTGTGGCCTAACACATGATCTACTCTAGAGAATGTTCCATGTGCCCTTGAAAAGAATGTGTATTCTGTTGTTTTAGGATGGAATGTTCTGAATATATCTGCTAGATCCATCTTGTCCAGTGTGTCATTCAAAGCCACTATTTCATTATTGATTTTCTGTTTGGACCATCTATCCATCGATGTAAGTAGGATGTTAAAGTCCCCTACTATTATTGTATTACTACTAATTATTTCCTTTATGTTTGTTATTAGCTACTTTATGTATTTGGGTGCTCCCATGTTGGGTACATAAATATTTACAATTGTTACATCCTTTTGTTGGATTGTTCCCTTTATGATTATGTAGTGTTCTTCTTTGTCTTCTATTGTATTCTTTGTTTTAAAGTCTATTTTGTTCAATATAAGCATCACTACCCCAGCTTTCTTTTCCTTCCATTTACATAATAAGTGCTTTTCCATCCCCTCACTTCCAATATGCATGTGTCTTTAGGTCTGAAATGAGTCTCTTGTAGGCAGCGTAAAGATGGGTCTTGCTTTTCTAGCCTTCTTCACCTTGTTTTTTGTTTTTTGTTAAAGCATTTAGTCCATTTCTCTTCCAAGTAATTATTGATAGGTGTGTTCTTTTTTTTAAATTTTAATTCAATTAGCCAACATATAGTACATCATTAGTTTCAAATGTAGAGTTCAATAATTCAACTGTTGCATATAACACCCAGTGTTCATCACATGTCCTCCTTAATGCCAATCACCCAATCACCCATCCCACCACCCACCTCCCCTCCAGCACCCCTCAGTTTGTTTCCTTTAGTTAAAAGTCTCTTATGGTCAAACAGAGAAAGACATGTATCATATGATCTCATTGATATGAGGAATTCTTAATCGCAGGAAACAAACTGAGTGTTGTTGGAGTGGGGGGTGGGGAGGGAGGGATGGGGTGACTGGGTGATAGACACTGGGGAGGGTACGTGCTCTGTTAAGCGCTGTGAATTGTGCAGGACTGTTGAGTCTCAGATCTGTACCTCT
>NW_027852403.1:0-259 GCF_054177405.1 Leptonychotes weddellii
CTGATGAGAGAGTTGTTGCTCTTCTTTTCTATGATCTCCTGTTGAGTTTGTAGGTGTTCCGAATGGTTTGATCCCTATCCAGCTGAATTCCTGAGAGGAGACGAAGTCCAGGTCTCCTACTCCTCCGCCATCTTGCTCCGCCCCTGAATATTTGGATGTTTTGAGGGGTCTGTAAGATAACTTAGAAACCCTTGAAAAGGTCTCTGTCTGCTCTCTATTATTTTTGTTCTAAACCATGAGCAATATTTAGAAACCCAGG
>NW_027852404.1:0-259 GCF_054177405.1 Leptonychotes weddellii
CCAGGAAGCAGTGAGGGAAGGTTCCAGGGTGGCAGCTGTGGGACAGGTGGAGGAGGTAGCTGGAGGGCACGGGAAGGCTAAGTACCAGCCAGAGCACTGGAGGGGACCAGAGGAGTGCTAATGGCAGGTAGCACAGAAGGAGGAGAAGAACGGAAACGTTCTGGGGGTCAGGGACGGAAACGATCATAATCAGAGTACACGAGGAAGCTCGGCAGTGAACAATATTTACACAGTCACAATTCTGTAAACACTATCAGTT
>NW_027852405.1:0-259 GCF_054177405.1 Leptonychotes weddellii
TATCTACGCACCTGGCCCTGTTTGAAGTTGTTTGCACATGAACCCATTAATCCTGAAAACTATCCCCATTTTACAAGAGTTAACAGAGGCACCCAGAAGCTAGGCTGTGAACTCAAGCAGTCTGGCTTCAGACATCATGTTCCCAACCACTACAGGAAACTGCTAAGTGAAGGAATGATTCAATCATTCGGCATGGCCCGAGTTCAAATCCCAGCTCTGTGGCCCGGAGCCAACCGATTTATCTCCCTGAACCTCAGAT
>NW_027852406.1:0-259 GCF_054177405.1 Leptonychotes weddellii
CTCAAAAGAAAGCTGGGATTGCAATTCTTATATCAGACAAATTAGATTTTAAGCTAAAGACTGTAGAGACACAGAAGGAGACTATATCATTCTTAAAGGGTCTATCCAACAGGAAGATCTAACAATTGTAAATATCTATGCCCCCAACATGGGAGCAGCCATCTACATAAGCCAACCATTAAACAAAATAAAGAGTCATATTGATAATTATATGTTAATTGTAGGAGACCTCAATACTCCACATTCAGCATTGGACAGA
>NW_027852407.1:0-259 GCF_054177405.1 Leptonychotes weddellii
GAGAAATAAAAGGAAAAGTTTGTTGGTTCTTGCTTCTGATGCCTTCCTTTCTGTCATTCTGCAAATGCCAAAGGCACACACACTCGTGCTCGTGCATTGGCCTGGTTCTTCCAGAAAGGGGGGAAACGTCCTCGCAGCACAGAGGGAGCCCTGCTCACTGGCTCCTTGATTCCCAGACATGGGCTGAGCTCTGCTCTCTCGAAGGCCCTGTGGGTGAGCAGTGAGGACACTAGGAGAAGCAGGACACGTCCCAGCCATA
>NW_027852408.1:0-259 GCF_054177405.1 Leptonychotes weddellii
AGTCCTTCTGATTATAGATTTTTCTGGGGGCTGGCGAGCTGCTTGGTGAGACTTGCAGGCCGTGCTTAGCACACGGTTTCCACATCCACTCCAATGAATGAGGGGAAATTCCTGGATCCTCATCCTTAGCCACTAGTCTTCCCCCTCTCTGGGTAAAGAGGAAAATGTACCCCTTTCTCCCTCTCTGCTCACTCTAGTGGACAAAGAGAGAAAGAAAAATGGGAGGAGTATCTGGCTGCCATAAATAAGCACTTGATGG
>NW_027852409.1:0-259 GCF_054177405.1 Leptonychotes weddellii
ATTGGCAAAGAAGAAGTCAAACTCTCTCTCCACAGATGACATGATACTTTATGTGGAAAACCCAAAAGGCTCCACCCCCAAATTACTGGAACTCATACAGCAATTCAGTAATGTGGCAGGATACAAAATCAATGCACAGAAATCAGTTGCTTTCCTATACACTAACGATGTAACTGTAGAAAGCAAAATTAGGGAATCGATTCCATTTACAACAGCACCAAAACCCATAAGATACCTTGGAATAAACCTAACCAAAGAG
>NW_027852410.1:0-259 GCF_054177405.1 Leptonychotes weddellii
ACTACATCTAAAACTAATGATGTAATGTAGGGGATTAACATAAGAATAAAAAAAACAAATAAAAATAAGGGTTGATATGATGAAGGGATGGAATATGACTGTAAAGATGAAAAGTATAAAAAATTTTATAAAAGGAATTGATAAGAAGTTGTTTGAAGAAAGAAAGTAGAGGATTTAAAAAAAGAGAGAAGAAAAAGGGAGAGAATATGATCAGGCATGAGACTAGAACAAAGCCATACACTGGAGATTTAGGGTATAT
>NW_027852411.1:0-259 GCF_054177405.1 Leptonychotes weddellii
AAAATCCTAAAGGAGAACACAGGTAGCAACCTCTTCAACCTCAGCTGCAGCAAATTCTTCCTAGAAACATCGCCAAAAGCAAGGGAAGCAAGGGCAAAAATGAACTATTGGGACTTCATCAAGATAAAAAGCTTTTGCACAGCAAAAGAAACAGTCAACAAAACCAAAAGACAATTGACAGAATGGGAGGAGATAATTGCAAATAACATATCAAAGAAAGGGCTAGTATCCAAAATCTATAAAGAACTTCTTAAACTCA
>NW_027852412.1:0-259 GCF_054177405.1 Leptonychotes weddellii
AAAGTGTACAGTCAGATAAAATGAGGACTGAATTCCAGAATCTCAGTGAATGCTAATATTTACAAAACGGTTCTAACAAGAAATAGGCATACAAGCGGGAGAAATTAGTAGGGTGTATGTTATGGACACAAGTTAAAAAAAAAAAAAAAAAGAACATTGCAAGAAGTGGGGAGTAGTGACCAGTGTTAGATATTCCTGAAAAATCAAGTAAGATTAAAAAATGGAAAATGACCTGTGTATTTATTTTATTTATTTAATT
>NW_027852413.1:0-2021 GCF_054177405.1 Leptonychotes weddellii
AGGAAAGGAAAGGAAAGGAAAGGAAAGGAAAGGAAAGGAAAGGAAAGGAAAGGAAAAGGAAAGGAAATTTCCTGATGTGCATAACAATACCTTACAGAACCAGAGCTGTGAAGTAGCTTGTACCTTGCTTATGATCAGAGAACAAATTAGCAATGTGACTAAAAGAGCACACGCTTTCCAGGCCCTAATTTGAACAATCTAAAATATGCTGCTTTATCCTCTATCCTCTAATACAAATAACAAATATTACTAGAAATAATGCTTTGAATCCAATCAGAAACATTCTTTGTTGCTTAATTATTTTCAAACCAAAAGAATCAGTGAAACAACAGGGAATCTTACCCATTTTTAAAGAGTCTGAGAAAACCTTATAAAAGATTCTCCAGTACAATTTCCTGATAGACATATTTATGAGTCCCAGAACAGGGCTGAAATCAATGAATTAAATATTTACAAAGGATTAAGTTCTGCAAATCATATCCCTTCCTTACAACAGCCTTTCTACCAGACTGGCATCATGGATTGGAGCATGTCTTTACTTCTTTGGACTCATGAGGAGTCTCCTCACACAGAATCAAAGATAAAATGCTTAAGAAAAAGATTACATTCCGTATCAACTCCTATTTATTGACTACATTCATTGAACCCCTGTTCTGGATATTTTTTTATGCACTACCTAATAAAATCTTCATAACACATGTGTGTGGAACTAAATCATTCATTCATTCAATTGTTCTATAATAGTTAATTAAGCACTACCCTGGGCCCTAGGCAAGGTAGTGGGTCCAGAGATCACAGTTCTCTCAGCTCTGAGGAAATCACACTCTTAACAGGGTAGGAGACAAGTAAAAATATATTTCAAAGCAGCAAGATAATACCCTACAGGAGAAGGAAACCCAGAATTCTGCAAAAACAAATAGGAGTAACACTCAAGTCAGGTTCAGGAAGATCAAGGGCTGCCAAGGAAGGCTTCCTGAGCTGAGTGATGAGAAATAAGAAATGGTTATTAGATGGATGGAAAAGGAGTATTTGGGAAAGAGGCAGTGATACAATTATTAAAGTCTAAGAGTCCAAGAATATTTTTTTATTTATTTTATTATGTTAAGTTAAACACCATACATTACATCATTAGTTTTTGATGTACTGTTCCATGATTCATTGTTTGCATATAACAACCAGTGCTCCACTCAGTACGTGCCCTCTTTAATACCAATCACAAGGCTAACCCATTCCCCCACCACCACCCCTCTAGAACCCTCAATCTGTTTCACAGAGTCCATAGTCTCTCATGGTTTGTCTCCCCCTCCGATTCCCCCCCTTCATTTTTCCCTTCCTGCTATCTTTTTTTTTTTTTAACATATAATGTATTATTTGTTTCAGAGGTACAGGTCTGTGATTCAACAGCCTTACACAATTCACAGCGCTCACCATAGCACATACCCTCCCCAATGTCTATCACCTAGGCACCCCATCCCTCCCACCCCCAACCACTCCAGCAATGCTCAGTTTGTTTCCTGAGATTAAGAATTCCTCATATCAGTGAGATCATATGATACAGGTCTTTCTCTGATTGACTTTTTTCACTCAGCATAATACCCTTCAGTTGCATCCATATCGATGCAAATGGCAAGATTTCATTCCTTTGATGGCTGCATAATACTCCATTGTGTGTGTGTGTGTGTGTGTGTGTGTATACCACATCTTCTTTATCCATTCATCTGTTGATGGATATCTTGGCTCTTTCCATAGTTTGGCTATTGTGGACATTGCTGCTATAAACATTGGAGTGCATGTGCCCCTTTGGAACCCTACATTTGTATCTTTGGGGTAAATACCCAGTAGTGCAATGGCTGGGTCGTAGGATAGCTCTATTTTCAACTGTTTGAGGAACATCCATACTGTTTTCCAGAATGGCTGCACCAGCTTGCATTCCCACCAACAGTGTAGGAGGGTTCCCCTTTCTCCGCATTCCTGCCAACATCTGTCATTTCCTGGCTTGTTCATTTTAGCCATTCTGACTG
>NW_027852414.1:0-259 GCF_054177405.1 Leptonychotes weddellii
AGGTTTAAGAACATAATATGAGCAACATTATGGCAACAAATTAGGCAATCTGGAGGAACTGGATATATTCCTAGGATCTTATAAACTACCAAAACTGAAACAGGAAGAAATAGAAAATCTGAACAGACCCATAACCAGCAAGGAAATTGAAGCAGTAATCAAAAATCTTCCAACAAACAAGATCCAGGGTCAGATGGCTACCCAGGGGAATTCTACCAAACATTTAAAAAAGAACTAATACCTATTCTTCTGAAGCAGT
>NW_027852415.1:0-259 GCF_054177405.1 Leptonychotes weddellii
AGTCAACACAAATTTATAGTGAAATTTGCTATTACTAACTTTATGCATGAAATATAAATTAACATTTTCCTTAAAAAATAAAATAGGAAACCAGATAGGAAAAGAAAAAACAAAAACAAAAATACCCAGAAAACCCAAATTAGCCGATTAACATGGTGAAAATAGAAAAAATCATCAATATACTTTTCTTTTTTTAATTTTATTTTATTATGTTATGCTAGTCACCATACAATACATCATTAGTTTTTGATGTAGTGAT
>NW_027852416.1:0-259 GCF_054177405.1 Leptonychotes weddellii
TAATGTATGGGGATTAACATAAGAATAAAAATAAATAAATAAATAAATAGAAAAAAAAAGAAGAAGCGGGCTCAAGACTCAATTCGAAATGTCTACTTCAGGAGTCCTCTGCTCCTGCTGGAATCCAGTCTGGACCTGCTGGAGACGCCCTCCCCCCCACCCCCAGCCTGCCTCCATCCATGCTGTGTCCCTCAGCCAGGCCTGCTGTGACCTGTCAGTCACTCTAAATCCTGCAGGCAGGGCCCACTGGAGACCAGAT
>NW_027852417.1:0-259 GCF_054177405.1 Leptonychotes weddellii
AATCAAATGTAGAGACACTTGTATATCCTTTGGGACCACCAATCCCCTCACCAGATTTATTCACACATCATCCTTGGCTGCGGGACTTTGCACAGGAAGAGGAAATTCAAAGTTGAAAGAGAAGTCGAGAAATAACCCACAGACTTTTTCCCCCTGTCTTTTGACTTGAAGCTCAAATGTTTGCAGTGACAGCACATACGATGGGGAAACTATCCCATTACAAATATTTCATAAGCGGGGCGCCTGGGTGGCTCAGTCG
>NW_027852418.1:0-259 GCF_054177405.1 Leptonychotes weddellii
AGTATGGAGGTTCCTCAAAACGTTGAAAATAGAGCTACCCTATTACCCAGCAATTGCACTACTGGGTATTTACCCCAGAGACACAAATGTAGTGATCCAAAGGGGTATGGGCACTCCAGTGTTTATAGCAGCAATGTCCACAATAGCCAAACTATGGAAAGAGCCAAGATGTCCATCGACAGATGAATGGATAAAGAAGCTGTGATATAATGGAATATCATGCAGCCATCAAAAGAACCCCAAATCTTGCCATTTGCAA
>NW_027852419.1:0-259 GCF_054177405.1 Leptonychotes weddellii
GGTGTCCATCCTCTGCCCGCCCCATGGAAGAGATAGGACCTGAATCAGCTCAGGCTATGCGGACAACACGAGGCAGGCCCAGCAGCTCATGAGCAGCAGGAGTTGAATCCTGAGGTGCTGGAAGCCAGGCATCCAGGATTGAGGTGCAGGCAGGTTGGTGTCTGGTGGGGCCTCTTCCTGGCTCATGAGGGCATCTTCTTGCTGTGTCCTCACATGGAGGAGGGGCTAGGGGCTCTGTGGGGACAAGGACACTAACCGC
>NW_027852420.1:0-259 GCF_054177405.1 Leptonychotes weddellii
AAGTTGCCACAGGAAACATGTAATAGGGCATTTACTCTTAAAATTACTCTTAGAATTCATTTATGAGGGGGCAGAGCAAGATGGCGGAGGAGTCGGAGACCTGGATTTCGTCTCCTCTCAGGAATTCAGCTGGATAGGGATCAAACCATTCTGAACACCTACAAACTCAACAGGAGATCGAAGAAAAGAACAGCAACAAATCTCTCATCAGAAAAGCGACCACTTTCTGGAAGGTAGAACGTGCGGAGAAGTGAATCCG
>NW_027852421.1:0-259 GCF_054177405.1 Leptonychotes weddellii
TGTCCTCACTTCCTATTCCTTTCCCTTCTACTAGGCTGCCTTTTGTTCTTCACATGTAAGTTATAGCTTTGGTACAAAAACTAGAGTCTGTGCAATTCAAAGCCTGGGAACTTTCAACAAATAATATTTAAGCATTCTTCCTTTTGGAAATACCTTGGTGAGCTGGAGGAAGTGGCTCTTATATCCTACGTGTGGCACCAAGATAATAAGCAGAAAGATTTGGGTCTAGTTTCCAAGGCACCGGGGTTAACCATACGCT
>NW_027852422.1:0-259 GCF_054177405.1 Leptonychotes weddellii
TCTTGATTAAGTCCCAAGAGTTCACTTTTGCCCTTGCTTCCCTTGGCTCTGGCGATGTGCCTAGGAAGAAGTTGCTGTGGCTGTGGTCAAAGAGGTTGTTTCCTGTGTTCTCCTCAAGGATTTTGATGGATTCCTGTCTCACATTTAGGTCTTTTACCCATTTTGAGTCTATTTTTGTGTATGGTGTAAGGAAATGGTCCAGTTTCATTCTTCCGCATATGGTTGTCTAATTTGCCCAAATCCTTTGTTGAAGAGACTT
>NW_027852423.1:0-259 GCF_054177405.1 Leptonychotes weddellii
ATCCATCAGTCCATCAGTATTTACTTTAGGAAAGGATCTTTTGAATACCCGACCTCTGCATATTTCATCTCCTTTGGTTCTTCTATTTGACTAACTGATTTCTTTCTACACTATTCTTGCTAGTGTTCTATAATCATCTTCCTAAAATTTTTTATGTTTATTAAAGGGAACTATATTTTTCTTTCTTTTTTTTTTTTTTTTAAAGATTTTATTTATTTATTTATTTGAGACAGAGAGAATGAGAGACAGAGAACATGAG
>NW_027852424.1:0-2021 GCF_054177405.1 Leptonychotes weddellii
GAAGATCGCCAGGAGGTGAGGCGCACGGGGGAAGTCACCAGCCGGGCCAAGAATCCGGTTACGGGACCTGGCACGTGCCCTGACCCCGGGCGGAGGTCCCCGCTTCCTGAGCCTCGCCTTCCCCGGGCATGAGAGGGACGGCCTCGCCCTTTCTCCTCGGTCCACCTCGCGTTGTGTTCGCTGTGAAGAGGCGGGTCTGACAGCGAGCTCTGGGCCTGATAAGTCTTTTAGGACGAGGAAGACCCGCTCCGGAACACGTTCCTCCGCGGCTCGTTTGTAGAGCAAAAACTACATTGCCCAGAAGGCTGTGCACCGGGCGTCCTCTCAGGTGGGGGCGGGGCTTCCGGTCTCCTGGTGGAGGGCGTCACTCGTGTGCGACGGTTCCGTCCACGCCAGCTGCGGGGAGGGGACCGCTGTTCTGTGACCCGCCTCCAGTGAAGCTCTTGGAAAAAAGAGCTGAAAGAAGGCTCCCCCCTCACCTCCGCGCCTTTGAAGGAGCCGTGAGCCACCCGGTGACCGGGGAGTGCGAAAGTCAGGCGAGGTCACCCCTCCCGGAGCAGGGGAGGGGTGGCGGTCGGCCGAGCCCGCGGGACTCGCCTGGGTCGCTGCCTCTCCAGGCCCCGCTCTGAGCACAGGGTCCCATGATGGCGGCGGCGTGGATGGACCCTGCGCAGGTGAGTGGACGATGTTTTGGGCATCGCTGCCTCTCTGCTGCGGAGAGGGCTGCTGGGCAGGCTGGAAGTCGAGAGAGGTGCTCGATTTCTCTTTGAGGTGTGTTTGTGTAAGACGAGTGGAGAAGGCTTGTCGCTTTCTTGATCTCCAGTCTTAGAACAGATTATACAGAGAGAGACTGAGTATACAGATGATCTGACAATTGGCAGACCGTATTTAAAAGTAGAACTCTGACCCGAAGCTTGGAGCTACCTGCCCAGGAAACTAATCCCGTATCTACGGTTAGCAACCCGGGAAACCAATCCGCTCTGTCCCATTTGGCCGGAAGCCAGATTACTAGCTCTGGTGACAGTCCAGAAAGCTCAACAGTGACTTCTCTAAGAGTCGGCCCCAAATAGCCAGGATTTGTTTAATAACTGATCCTCCCTAATTTCCCCCCCATTTTAAACATAAGACTGATCAGAAAAAACCTGTATCTGCACCCCTAACCAATCATATACGATGCTAGGTGAGTGCATGTCAGAGAGTTTTCATAATTTAGACATATATCACCTGGTGGCCAATGTGGAGGCCCTAGTTGACTTTTCTGTGTTTATCTATCTGCCCAAAATGTGCCTGGTGATGTGAGTTTATCCAGCACCAGAACTGAGTAATATTGCAGGGTTCCTAAAACTAAACTAAACCAGTTAGTTTATTAGGAATTTCCAGGTGTTTAATTGAAATACTAACTTGAGAGCCCTGATAGAGGGGACAAAGCTAGAAAGCACAGAGATGTGGGCACTGCAAGTGCACATGAAAAACCATGAGCCAGTGACTTGGAGCATTTAAATGACAGATCTGCTGGGGCGCCTGGGTGGCTCAGTTGGTTAAGCGACTGCCTTCGGCTCAGGTCATGATCCTGGAGTCTCCGGATCGAGTCCCGCATCGGGCTCCCGGCTCGTCGGGGAGCCTGCTTCTCCCTCTGACTCTCCCCTGTCTCATATGCTCTCTCTCTCTCATTCTCTCTCTCATAAATAAATAAAAATCTTAAAAAAAAAAAAATAAATGACAGATCTGCAGTAGTGGGGCTGTCTGTCGGAGAGTGGAGTAGCTGAGTTACTTATATTTAATTAGTGGGTTTGGTCACGTGCAGGGATGTGGTCCTGCATGTGTTGGACATTTCACATTGAGGAAACCATAGAATATGGTGAAGGGAGTAACGTTAACAAGGCAAACTCCATAATGAAGTGTTTTTTTAAGTCAAAAGACAACATTAGTGGAAACTTAAGATGACTTAAGAACTGGGGACTTACAGTCCCTCTCACCAGGATGTGAAGCCCTCAGCATGGGGCAGGCAGCTAGCAGGACCA
>NW_027852425.1:0-259 GCF_054177405.1 Leptonychotes weddellii
CTTTCTTTCAGTGTCCATTAGCATGGTAAATGGTTTTCCACCCCCTCACGTTCAATCTGAGGGTGTCTTTGGGTCTAAAACGAGTCTCTTGCAGACAGCATATCAATGGGTCTTGTTTTTTAATCCAATCTGATAGCCTGTGTCTTTTGATTGGGGCATTTAGCTCATTTACATTTAGGGTAACTATTGAAAGATATGAATTTAGTACCATTGTATTGCCTGTAAGGTTCCTGTTACTGTATATTGTCTGTGTTCCTTT
>NW_027852426.1:0-259 GCF_054177405.1 Leptonychotes weddellii
GTAACAACGACCCCAGAAAAATATACAGTAAACCAATCATTAGAGACTGAAACCGGGGGAAAAGAAAGGGAAAGAAAGAAAAAGGAAAAAAAAGAAAAAGATAATAAAGAAAAAAGAACATGATCAAATATGATCAGGCTGGTGAATAGATCAGTGCCATACACTAGATTTTGGGCGTATTTTGGTCTGTTAGAAGAAACTGCCTCCCAAAATTTTACAGAAAGAAAAACGTATATATGTACAAAAATAAGGGTAAATA
>NW_027852427.1:0-259 GCF_054177405.1 Leptonychotes weddellii
CAGACACACTGGATCGTAGACGTGCAAATGGCGAGTTCTATGGTATGTAAATTACCTCAATTAAAAATGTGATGCTTTTTCACACGTGGAGATGTTTAAAAATAAAATAAAAGGAGACATTTTAAATTACCTTTGTAATTCCAGATAACGTAACAGTGACATTTTGATGTGTGTGTGTGTGTGTGTGTGATAGTTTTGTTGGTTTTGGCTTGTGCTTATTTTTTCCCTTTGGGGTATTTTTAACCCTTTTCGGGGGGGG
>NW_027852428.1:0-259 GCF_054177405.1 Leptonychotes weddellii
GAGGCAGAAGGACCAGATTGGAATACGCTCCCCACAGTATCTAGCCCTGTGAGTCTGTGCACAGTCTTTCTATTCCTTAAGCCTCAGTCTCCTCATCTGTAAATAGATTAAAAACACCACCCATCAGAAAGGTTGAATACCCAACATTTGCATCAACATGGATGGGACTGGAGGAGATTATGCTAAGTGAAATAAGTCAAGCAGAGAAAGTCAATTATCATATGGTTTCACTTATTTGTGGAACATAAGGAATAGCATG
>NW_027852429.1:0-259 GCF_054177405.1 Leptonychotes weddellii
GCATGAGAGGGAGGAGGGTCAGAGGGAGAAGCAGACACCCCGCCGAGCAGGGAGCCCGACGTGGGACTCGATCCCGGGACTCCAGGATCATGACCTGAGCCGAAGGCAGTCGCTTAACCAACTGAGCCACCCAGGTGCCCCGAATCCTCACAACCTTTAAAGGTAGCTGTTATTATCCCCATTTATAAAGAAACTGAGTCTCAATAAAGTCAAGTAACTCAGCTAAAGTCCTGCAGGTAGCAAGTGGGGAGCCAGGCAA
>NW_027852430.1:0-259 GCF_054177405.1 Leptonychotes weddellii
ATTTCATTCCACCGATATTTATTGAGTGTTCTCTTATAAACCAGACATTCTCCTTGAGTCTGCTGAAAGGCAGGAGTCCCAATTTAACCCCTCCCTTTGTGACCTTGAGTAAGTCACTTCACTATCATGAGCCTTGGTTTTCTCATCTGTAAAATTAAGAGTTTCCTTTGATGATCCTGAAGTTCAGTTTTACTTGTATCTTTTCATTATTCATTTAAGTTGAATGTGAATTTATAAATATCATTTAGATTCCTAGTCA
>NW_027852431.1:0-259 GCF_054177405.1 Leptonychotes weddellii
TAATTTGGGGAAGGAAACAGGCATCAAAATCCAGGAGGCACAGAGAACACCCCTCAAAACCAATAAAAATAGGTCAACACCCGACATCTAATAGTAAAACTTACAAGTCTTAGAGACAAAGAGAAAATCCTGAAAGCAGCTCGGGACAAGAGGTCTGTAACCTACAATGGTAGAAACATTAGAGTGGCAACAAACTTATCCACAGAGACCTGGCAGGCCGGAAAGGACAGGCATGATATATTCAGAGCACTAAACAAGA
>NW_027852432.1:0-259 GCF_054177405.1 Leptonychotes weddellii
AGAACTAGCAACGGATATCACTTAACGGGTCGCCATTTCAATGAACATCAGGGTGATGAAACCAGGGTCAGAGATACGGGCAACGCTTGCTGGAGGTGCCCGGGGCCCCCCGAAGACCCCTTCTATGGAACACTTCGGAAAAGCTTTCATGGAGGAGGCCACATGGATCCAGACCTTAAGCTGTAACTGGAAGTTTTCCTGGTAGGCTTTATAAAAGCCATGAAAGTAAAACCCAACAAATGCACTGGGGTATGAGAGG
>NW_027852433.1:0-259 GCF_054177405.1 Leptonychotes weddellii
CAATTTCTCCAGGGAAACAAATGCACTCTCTACTCTTCCTGATTTGTTGGGTTAACTTACGTTATTTCTTGTTGTTGGGGCTGCTGCTGCTATTATTATTATAATGTTTAATTTGGGGAGTTAGGTTGTCTGAATAGCATTGAAGAACATCCCCCACAAAGCTTTGTTTCTTTCTTGACATACCAGGAGTAGTAGTCCTACAGGAACTATGGGAGCAAGATGGCCTTTCGATCCCTACATATTTCCACTATGTGGGAAT
>NW_027852434.1:0-259 GCF_054177405.1 Leptonychotes weddellii
CAAATGTTTTGGCTTTACTATAGTTATTGTCACTGTCCTCTTTTCTTCTTAGCATGACAGAATAAGGTTTCTGAAGCCCCTTGATCATCTTCCTGGCTAGGGAATTTACTAATTCCCATAGAGTCCCTGACCCTTATCAAGCTAAAGAAATATAAAAGGTCACTGGTAAGAAGAAGGAAAAAGAATCAGCTAGCATAAATACCAGAGTCGATGTAAGAAAAAAAATTATGTGTCTTGTAAGTGTGTCACTTTAAAGCTG
>NW_027852435.1:0-2021 GCF_054177405.1 Leptonychotes weddellii
TTTGGGTCTAAAATGAGTCTCTTGCAGACAGCATATCGATGGGTCTTGTTTTTTAATCCAATCTGATTGCCTGTGTCTTTTGATTGGGGCATTTAGCCCATTTCCATTCAGGGTAACTATTGAAAGATATGAATTTAGTGCCATTGTATTGCCTGTAAGGTGACTGTTAGTGTATATTGTCTGTGTTCCTTTCTGGTCTATGTTGCTTTTAGGCTCTCTCTTCGCTTAGAGGACCCCTTTCAATATATCTTGTAGGGCTGGTTTTGTGTTCGCAAATTCCTTTAGTTTTTGTTTGTCCTGGAAGCTTTTTATCTCTCCCTCTGTTTTCTATGATAGCCTAGCTGGATATAGGATTCTTGCCTGCATATTTTTCTCGTTTAGTGCTCTGAATATATCATGCCAGTCCTTTCTGGCCTGCCAGGTCTCTGTGGATAGGTCTGTTGCCAATCTAATGTTTCTACCATTGTAGGTGACAGATCTTGTCACGAGCTGCTTTCAGTGTTTTCTCTTTGTCTCTGAGACTTGTAAGTTGTACTATTAGATGTTGGGGTGTTGCCCTATTTTTATTGATTTTGAGAGGGGTTCTCTGTGCCTCCTGGATTTTGGTGCCTGTTTCCTTCCCCAAATTAGGGAAGTTCTCTGCTATAATTTGCTCCAATATACCTTCTGCCCCTCTCTCTCTTTCTTCTTCTGGGATCTCAATTATTCTAATGTTGTTTCATCTTATGGTATCACTTATCTCTCAAATTCTGCCCTCGTGACCCAGTAGTTGTTTATCTCTCTTTTTCTCAGCTTCTTTATTGTCCATCATTTGGTCTTCTATATCACTAATTCTTTCTTCTGCCTCATTTTTCCTAGCAGTTAGTGCCTCCATTTTTGATTGCACCTCATTAATAGCCTTTTTGATTTCGACTTGGTTAGATTTTAGTTCTTTTATTTCTCCAGAAACGGTTTCTGTAATAATGTCCATGCTTTTCTCAAGCCCAGCTAGTATCTTTAAAATTATCTTTCTGAACTCTAGTTCTGACATCTTAGTAATGTCCGTATTGATTAGGTCCCTGGCAGTCAGTACTGTCTCTTTTTCTTTTTTCTTTTTTTTTTGAGGTTATATTTTCTGTCTTATCATTTTGTCCAGAGGAGAATAGATGAATGAGAGAACAAAATACTAACAGGGTAACAGTGTCCCCAGAATATATACACTAAACAAATCAGAAAAGACCTGAAACCAGGGGAAAAGAAAGGGAAAGAAAGAAAAAAGAAAAAGATAAACCAAAACAAAACAAAAAAATAGAATATGATCAAATATGATCAGGCTGGTGCATAGATCAGTGCCACACACTAGATTTTGGGTGTATTTTCGTCTGTGCCTCCCAAAATTTTAAAGAAAGAAAAACTTACACAGGTATGAAAGTAAGGGTTAATACGATGAAGAGATTGACTATGACTATAAAGATGAAAATTATAAAAGATTTTATAAAGGAATTGATAAGAATTTGGTTAAAAAAGGAAAGAAGAGGATTAAAAAAAGGGGGGGGAGAGAATGTGATCAGGCAGGAGACTAGAACAAAGCCATACACTAGAGATTTAGGGTATATTTTGATCTGTTAGAAGAAACTGTATCCCAAAATTTTAAAGAGAGAACAACTTACATATATATATACCAGAAGTAAGGGTAACTAGTATGAAGGGATAGAATATTACTCTAAAAATGAAAAATAAAAAAGATTTTTTAAAGATTTTTATTTTTATTTTTATTTATTTGAGACAGAGAGAATGAGAGACAGAGAGCATGAGAGGGAGGAGGGTCAGAGGGAGAAGCAGACCCCCTGCCGAGCAGGGAGCCTGACGCGGGACTCGATCCAGGGACTCCAGGATCATGACCTGAGCCGAAGGCAGTCGCCCAACCAACTGAGCCACCCAGGCGTCCCTAAAAAAGATTTTTTAAAAAAGGGATTGATGGGGCGCCTGGGTGGCTCAGTTGGTTAAGCGACTGCCTTCGGCTCAGGTCATGATCCTGGAGT
>NW_027852436.1:0-259 GCF_054177405.1 Leptonychotes weddellii
TGAGTGCTAGAATATAGAGCAATCCTGGACTCTTCCGACTCTTCTCTTCTCCAGCCCAGACTTCCCTGTACTCAGCCTCTCCTCAAAAAGGATGCACAGAGGAGGAAGGGTTGGTTCATGGCTTCCTGACAAGCTGGTTACCGGTGAGTCACATATTCCTCTTTCCAAATCATTATTCCTTTGATCAGCAGTTGGATTTGCTATTTCTCAATGACCTGGAGCCCCACAGCCAAACCAGGTCTCAGCCAGCGCAGGGTCT
>NW_027852437.1:0-259 GCF_054177405.1 Leptonychotes weddellii
ATGAAAACCCTAGGGCTGAGTGAAATTAACTCATTTAATGAAGGTTATATAGATAGTAACTTTCTAGGCCACTGTTAGAAAATTAGGTCTGGTCTTCCTCCAAAGAATTCACTGTTTCATAAGTCAAACAGAGAAAGACATGTATCATATGATCTCACTGATATGAGGAATTCTTAATCGCAGGAAACAAACTGAGTGTGGTTGGAGTGGGGGGGGGGGTGGGAGGGATGGGGTGACTGGGTGATAGACACTGGGGAGG
>NW_027852438.1:0-259 GCF_054177405.1 Leptonychotes weddellii
AAAGATTTTATTTATTTATTTGACAGAGACAGAGACAGCGAGAGCAGGAACACAAGCAGGGGGAGTGGGAGAGGGAGAAGCAGGCTTCCTGCTGAGCCGGGAGCCCGATGTGGGACTCGATCCCAGGACCCTGGGATCATGACCTGAGCCGAAGGCAGTCGCTGAGCCACCCAGGCGCCCCACAATAACAGAGTTCTAACTTTAATTCTCAAATCATTTAGAACATGCCCTGACTTTGAAAATTCAAATACATAGTTAA
>NW_027852439.1:0-259 GCF_054177405.1 Leptonychotes weddellii
AATAGTAAAACTCGCAAATCTTAGAACCAAGGAAACCATCTTAAGGTCAGTTGGGGGAAGAGATTCCTTAAGTACAGAGGGAAGAACATCAGAATAATGTCAGACCTATCCACAGAGACCTGGCAAGCCAGAAAGGCCTGGCAAGACATATTCAGGGTACTAAACGAGAAGAACATGCAGCCAAGAATACTTTATCCAGAAAGGCTATCATTTAGAATGGATGGAGAGATGCAGAGCTTCCAAGACTGGCAGAAACTGA
>NW_027852440.1:0-259 GCF_054177405.1 Leptonychotes weddellii
AATACCCAGTAGTGTATTACTGGGTCATAAGGTAGCTCTATTTTCAACTTTTTGAGGAACCTCCATACTGTTTTTCAGAGTGGCTGCATTCCCACCCACAGTGTAGGAGGGTTCCCCTTTCTCCGCATCCTTGCCAGCATCTGTCGTTTCCTGACTTGTTAATTTTAGCCATTCTGACTGGTGTGAGAGGTATCTCATTGAGGCTTTGATTTAGATTTCCCTGATGCTGGGCGATGCTGAGCACTTTTTCATGTGTCTG
>NW_027852441.1:0-259 GCF_054177405.1 Leptonychotes weddellii
AAGGTTCAACATCCACAAATCAATCAATGATACACTACATAAATAAAAGAAAGGACAAGAACCGTATGATCCTCTCAGTAGATGGAGACAAAGCATTGGACAAAGTACAGCATCCTTTCTTGATTAAAACTCTTCACAGTGTATGGATAGAGGGTACATACCTCAATATCATAAAAGCCATCTATGAAAAACTTACAGCGAATATCATTCTCAATGGGGAAAACCCGAGAGCTTTTCCTCTAAGGTCAGGAACACGACA
>NW_027852442.1:0-259 GCF_054177405.1 Leptonychotes weddellii
TCCTACCTTCCAGAATGTGGTCGCTTTTCTGATGAGAGTTGTTGCTCTTCTTTTCTTCAGTCTCCTGTTTAGTTTGTAGGTGTTCCGAATGGTTTGATCCCTATCCAGCTGAATTTCTGAGAGGAGACGAAATCCAGGTCTCCTACTCTTCCGCCATCTTGCTCCGCCCCCATATCAGGATTTCTTTAGCCACTCTGAGGAGGCTGTGATTTCTTTTTAATCTATTTTTATTGAAGTATAATTTACATATGGCAAAATT
>NW_027852443.1:0-259 GCF_054177405.1 Leptonychotes weddellii
GAGAAATTAAGGGGTTGATCCCATTTACAGCTACACCCAAAACTATAAGATACCTAGGAATCTAACCAAAGAGGCAAAGAATCTGTGCTCAGAAAACTATAGAACACTCATGAAAGAAATTGAGGAAGACACAAAGAAATGGAAAAACATTCCATGCTCATGGATTGGAAGAACAAATGTCTATGCTACCTAGAGGAATCTATACATTTAATGCAATCCCTATCGATATATCATCCACTTTTTTCCAAGAAATGGAAAA
>NW_027852444.1:0-259 GCF_054177405.1 Leptonychotes weddellii
CTATGGTGAGTGCTGTGAATTGTGTAAGACTGTTGCATCACAGACCTGTACCCCTGAAACAAATAATACATTATATGTTAAAAAAAAACAAAGAAGATAGTAGGAAGGGAAAAATGAAGGGGGGGGAATCGGAGGGGGAGATGAACCATGAGAGACATTGGACTCTGAAAAACAAACTGAGGGCTTTAGAAGGGAGGCGAATGGGGGGATGGGCTAGCCCAGTAATGGGTATTAAGGAGGGCACGTACTGAATGGAGCA
>NW_027852445.1:0-259 GCF_054177405.1 Leptonychotes weddellii
CTCATGCTCTCTGTCTCGTTCTCTCTCTCAAATAAATAAATAAAATCTTTAAAAAAAAACAAAACAAAAACAAAAACAAAACAGCACCAAAACACTGATAATCTTCCTACTGCTTATGGGGAAAAGGGTATTTTCAGAAATTGCTAGTGGATGTGTGAATTCTTACTTTTGGGGGGGATAGGATATCTAGTAACAGCTTTTGTAACTAAAAAGGAAAAAAAAAAAACCCTCATATTCCCTTTTACCCAGCAATTTCATC
>NW_027852446.1:0-2021 GCF_054177405.1 Leptonychotes weddellii
AGAGAGCCCAGAAATGGACCCTCAACTCTATGGTCAACTCATCTTCGACAAAGCAGGAAAGAATGTCCAGTGGAAAAAAGAGTCTCTCCAACAGATAGTGTCGGGAAAATTGGACAGCCACATGCAGAAGAATGAAACTGGACCATTTCCTTACACCACACACAAAAATAGACTCCAAATGGTTGAAAGACCTCAATGTGAGACAAGAGTCCATTAAAATCCTAAAGGCGAACACAGGCAGCAACCTCTTCGGCCTCAGCTGCAGCAACTTCTTCCTAGAAACATCACCGAAGGCAAGGGAAGCAAGGGCAAAGATGAACTATTGGGACTTCATCAAGATGAAAAGCTTTTGCACAGCAAAAGAAACAGTCAACAAAACCAAAAGACAACCGACAGAATGGGAGAAGATATTTGCAAATGACATATCAGATAAAGGACTCATCAAACTCAACACCCAAAGAACAAAGAATCCAATCAAGAAATGGGCAGAAAACATGAACAGACATTTTTCCAAAGAAGACATCCAAATGGCCAACAGACACATGAAAAAGTGCTCAACATCGCTCACCATCAGGGAAATCCAAATCAAGACCTTAATGAGATACCACCTCACACCAGTCAGAATGGCTAAAATTAACAAGTCAGGAAATGACAGATGTTGGCGAGGATGTGGAGAAAGGGGAACTCTCCTACACTGTTGGTAGGAATATAAGCTGGTGTAGCCGCTCTGGAACACAGTATGGACATTCCTCAAAAAGTTGAAAATAGAGCTACTGTATGACCCAGCAATTGCACTACTGGGTATTTACCCCAAAGATACAAATGTAGGGATCTGAAGGGGTACATGCACCGCAATGTTTATAGTAGCAATGTCCATAATAGCCAAAGTATGGAAAGAGCCAAGATGTCCATCAACAGATGAGTGGATAAAGAAGAAGATGTGGTATATCATCATATGATCCCACTGATATGAGGAATTCTTAATTTCAGGAAACAAACTGAGGGTTGCTGGAGTGGTGGTGGGTAGGAGGGATGGGGTGGTTGGGTGATAGACATTGGGGGGAGTATGTGCTATGGTGAGTGCTGTGAATTGTGTAAGACTGATGAATCACAGACCTGTACCTCTGAAACAAATAATACATTATATGTTAAAAAAAAAAAAAAAAGAAGAAGATAGTAGGTACGGAAAAATGAAAGGGAGGAAATTGGAGGGGGAGATGAACCATGAGAGACAGTGGTCTCTGAAAAACAAACTGAGGGTTCTAGAGGGGAGGGGTTTGGGGGGTTGGGTTGGCCTGGTGATGGGTATTAAAGAGGGCATGTATTGAATGGAGCACTGGGTGATATACCCAAACAATGAATCATGGAACACTACATCAAAAAATATATATAATTAATTAATATTTTTAAAAAAAGACTGCAGAGATATTAGAATTACCTGACAAAAGTTTTAAACCATCCATGATAAAAACACTTCAATGAGCAGTGATGAATATGCTTAAAACAAACAAATAAAAATATTCACAACGGGGCATCTATTTGGCTCAGTTGGTTAGGTGTCCAACTCTTGATTTCAGCTTAGCTCATGGTCTCAGGGTCATGAGATCAAGCTCTGTGTCAGGCTCCACACTCTGTGGGGAGTCTGTTGAGATTCTTACCCTGTCCCTCTCCGTCTTTGCTTCCACTGACTCATGTGCACTGTCTTTCTCTCAAATAAATACATACATATATACATACATAAATAGATAAATATTTTTTAAAGGAAATAGTCACTAAAGAAATAGAAACTTTCAGCAAAGAAATATAAAGAAGAACCAAATGGAAATTTTTGAACTGAAAAATAAAGTAACCAAAATATGGCTCAGTGGCGAAATAAGTCAAACAGAGAAAGACATGTATCATATGATCTCACTGATATGAGGAATTCTTAATTGCAGGAAACAAACTGAGGGTTGCTGGAGTTGTGGGGGGTGGGAGGGATGGGGTGACTGGGTGATAGACACTGGGGAGGGTATGTGCTC
>NW_027852447.1:0-259 GCF_054177405.1 Leptonychotes weddellii
GGCTGGACCAGGCTGGGGGCCACCACACAGGCCACTGATGGCTGGGCTATGACGGGAGCCGCCCCATCAGTCATACATGGCTTAGCTAAGCTGGGAGCTATCGCACTGGTCACAAATGGCTTAGCTAAGCTGGGGGTTACTCCACTCCTCATAGACAGCTTAGTTATAGATGGCTTAGCTAGGCTGGGGGCCACCCCACCGGTCACAGATGGCTGGGCTAGGCTGGGGACTACCCCACCAGTCACAGATGGCCGGGCTA
>NW_027852448.1:0-259 GCF_054177405.1 Leptonychotes weddellii
GGAGAAAACACTGTACACACAACTATTCAGAACACATAATGAACATTTATATACTTAGGGGTAACTTTTTTTTTAATTAATTTATTTATTTATTTTTTATTATTATGTTATGTTAATCACCATACATTACATCATTAGTTTTTGATGTAGTGTTCCATGATTCATTGTTTGCATATAACACACAGTGTTCCTTGCAGAATGTGCCCTCTTTAATACCTATCACCAGGCTAACCCATCTCCCCACCCCCTTCCCCTCTAG
>NW_027852449.1:0-259 GCF_054177405.1 Leptonychotes weddellii
TGGGGTAGTAATTCTTATATCAGACAAATTAGATTTAAACCAAAGACTGTAATAAGAGATGAGTAGGAGACTATATCCTATTTAAAGTGTCTATCCAACAAGAAGATCTAACAATTATAAATATCTATGCCCCTAACATGGAAGCAGCCAATTATATAAGCCAATTAATAACACAAGCAAAGAAACACATCAACAACAACACAATAATAGTGGGGGACTTTAACACACCCCTCACTGAAATAGACAGATCATCTAAGCA
>NW_027852450.1:0-259 GCF_054177405.1 Leptonychotes weddellii
TTCAAAATTCATCTATTATTTTACCAATTCCCAAACTTTCCTTGTTTATCTCAAAAAACATACATTTTGGCCTTAGGAATCCAAGGGACTTATATTCTTTTTCTGTCCCTTGAAGTTATGCATCTTATCATGTCTTTTTTTTTTTTTTAAGATTCTATTTTATTTGAGAGAGAGAGTGTGAGTGAGAGAGAGAGCAGGAACAGGGGGGAGAGGGAGAAGCAGACTCCCCGCTGAACAGGGAGCCCAATGTGGGGCTCGA
>NW_027852451.1:0-259 GCF_054177405.1 Leptonychotes weddellii
CATGGTTCGTCTACCCTGGAGGGAAAACCTCTTGTAACAGGTATTAACCAACTGCAGAACCTTTGCAGAAAGACAGTGTCCTTTGGGGGTAACCACAGCTTCCTTCCCTGTCTGTTACTTCCTAGGGTCAGGCTCTTGTGGGGCTATATTCAGACCAACACAGGGCAAGAGAAGAGAAAGTGAATCCCATGGTAAAGGAAAGTTCTCACTTCACATAGCAGGTGCATACCCATAGTGCAGATCCTCTTGTGGAGTTTCC
>NW_027852452.1:0-259 GCF_054177405.1 Leptonychotes weddellii
AGACAAGAGGGGTGGTTTTTCTCCATTGGATGCAGGGTTATATATTGCACATCACAGTTCCCATTGTCTCCAATCCAAATTTCCACTACAGTCAAAAGCTACTGTCTATCGACAGATGAATGGATGAAGAAGATGTGGTATAGATATACAATGGAATATTATGCAGCCATCAAAAGGAATGAAATCTTGCCATGATGTGAATGGAACTGGAGGGTATTATACTGAGCGAAATAAGTCAATCAGATAAAGACATGTATCA
>NW_027852453.1:0-259 GCF_054177405.1 Leptonychotes weddellii
AGGCTCTCCCTACAGCACTCTTGGGTTACTGAGATGGGTAACACATCAGCTCAGTGACTTTCAGAAGTTAAGCAAGAAGAGGAGAAATGATTAAGAGAACTTTCATAGATTCCCAAGTCTACTTAAGAACGACTGTAAGGGGGCGCCTGGGTGGCTCAGTTGGTTGAGCGACTGCCTTCGGCTCAGGTCATGATCCTGGTGTCCCGGGATCGAGTCCCGCATCGGGCTCCCTGCTCAGCGGGGAGTCCGCTTCTCCCTC
>NW_027852454.1:0-259 GCF_054177405.1 Leptonychotes weddellii
CCTCAATTTGTTTCTCAGTCCATCGTCTCTCATGGTACGTCTCCCCTCCGATTGCCCCCCCTTCATTCTTCCCCTCCTGCTATCTTTTTTTTTTTTTTTGATGAGAAATTCCTCATATGGCTAAAATTAACAAGTCAGGAAACGACAGATGTTGGCGGGGATGTGGAGAAAGGGGAACCCTCCTACACTGTTGGTGGGAATGCAAGCTGGTGCAGCCACTCTGGAAAACAGTATGGAGGTTCCTCAAAAGTTGAAAATA
>NW_027852455.1:0-259 GCF_054177405.1 Leptonychotes weddellii
TTATCTGATATGTCATTTGCAAATATCTTCTCCCATTCTGTAGGTTGTCTTTTGGTTTTCTTGACTGTTTCCTTTGCTTTGCAAAAGTTTTTTATCTTGATGAAGTCCCAATAGTTCATTTTTGCCTTTCTTTCCCTTGCCTTTGGAGACATTTCTAACAAGAAGTTGTTGCAGCCAAGGTCGAAGAGGTTGACGCCTATGTTCTCCTCAAGGATTTTGATGGATTCCTATCTCACACTGAGGTCTTTCATCCATTTTG
>NW_027852456.1:0-259 GCF_054177405.1 Leptonychotes weddellii
ACTGATAAAATTTTGACTTTATAATTTTTGCTTATAAATAAAATATGAATTATAAGGAGGTTTTTTTTTTTTAAGTCCTAGATGTCATAAATTTAGTGCAGAGATGTTAAAAAAAATAAAGACAGTGACCAGGCACTTTTAATAGCATTATTAATATGTTAGCCTTATTTTGAATAATACCATTAATACTTTTGTTCTATTCATTGAGAACCCTTAGCTGAAGCTTTGTTCAAAATGTTTTGATTCATGACACCCTAAT
>NW_027852457.1:0-13292 GCF_054177405.1 Leptonychotes weddellii
GCTGGGGGTGGGGAGCCCTCAGCACCCCTGCTCACCTGGCTGGTGGGGGAGGGGAGCCCTCAGCACCCCTGCTCACCTGGCTGGCAGGGGAGGGGAGCCCTCAGCACCCCTGCTCACCTGGCTGGCGGGGGAGGGGAGCCCTCAGCACCCCTGCTCACCTGGCTGGCAGGGGAGGGGAGCCCTCAGCACCCCTGCTCACCTGGCTGGTGGGGGAGGAGTTCAGGCCCAGGTGTGCTCAGGGCCGGCTGACTGCAGAACAAATATAAACAGGGAAGGCTCTGACTCAGTCAGCTGCGGCTGCGTAACAAAGACCACAGGCCTGAGGCTCCAACAACACGTGTACTGTCTCCCCGTCCTGGGGGCTGGGAGTCTGAGCTCCAGGTGTGGGCGGGGCTAGTTCCTCCCGAGGCCTCCTTCCTCCCCGCGTCCTCACAGGGCCGTCCCTCTGTGTGTTGTGTCCTAAACCCCGCTTCCTGCAAGGACTCCGATCTCCTGGGATCAGGGCCCACCCTAGTCACCTCACTTTACCGTAACCCCCTCTGTAAAGACCCCATCTCCAAATACAGCCACCTTCTGGGGCCCTGCGGGCTGGGGCCCCGGCATATGCATTTGGAGGACAGTCTGCCCAGGCCCCAGGCCCGCAGACTGTGTCCCTTCCCTTCCTAGCCCAGGGCGGTGATGGGGGCGAGGGCTCACTGGCTTGGCGAGGCCCTGATAGCGGGGGGTGACGGTGGCTGACAGGTGGGAAAGTTGTCAAGCTCGGGGATCCACAGCAACAGCTTAGATTCCACACACACGCACAGGCGTGTTGAGACACCAGAGGCAGATGCTGCCATGCTGGACATCCTGCCTGCCTGGGTCGGTCCCAGGGCTTGTCTGTCGTCCTGAGCTCCCGTGGGGCTTTGGGCCCAGGGAGCCACCTGCTGCAGACAAGTTAGACAGTTGCCCAAACTTTGGGGAACGTTTTGTCTTCCATTAGAAAGCGGCTGGTCTGCAAGCTAATAGGCAGACGTCTGAAGCACAAAGGCCCCATTCGATGGTCACCAGTCACGTCCCCCCACCGCCGCCCCACACCTTCATCGCCCCTCGTGAGCAGGACAGCTTCCAGCGTCCCCAGTTCCAGGGGGAGGGCAGGGGGCCCGGTGGCCAGAGGTGGAGGATTCCTGTGTGCGGCCACGGCAGGGTGGCGCTCTGGAAAGTGGGTACAGGGCCCCAGGAGAACCTCATAAAGCCCTTCTAGCTCTGCAGACGGGAAATGGAGCCATGACGCCCCACATTCCTCACGAGGCCTTGCCCATTTCCCTCCCCACTCCCTGTCTCACAGGACTTGAAGGAGCTCCTGAGCAGGTACGTGGCCACCTGCGGGGGAGGCAGTGATGGGCGCAGGGAGGGCTCCGCGTGGGGCCAGAGGGGACAGTGAGACCTGTGTCCACTGGAGGAAGAACAGCCTGAGTATTCAGTACCCGGAGGCCACCCCTACTGTGCTGAGGACGGTTTGCAGGGTCCCCGGGCAGATAGAGGTGCTCAAGAGTTTTCAAGGTAAGCAGGGGCCCCGGTGCTCTCGGCTACTCCCCGCCCCGCCCCTAGTCACTCAGCGTGAGCCGCCAGTTGGGGCGACTGTTCCGTAATGGCCAGTCACGCTCTGGGCCCTGAGCTTCTGCTCCAGGGCCATGCTCTCCATTCTATTCCTATGGGGACACGCCCAAACGGCCCCCTGACCCCCATCTCCTTAGCACCACTAATATGGGCAGGTGGGGTAGGGACCCACGCAGGGACCCAGGCTCACAGCTGGACTCAGCCTTGGGGAGGCCTAGGGGATGGCCAGGGACGGCAGGGATGATCCGGCCCCTTTTCCCATGGCCCCGGGCCTGTCTGCAGAGGATGTGGTGCCCGACCCCACCACCGCATACCCCTACCTCCTCCTGTACGAGAGCCGCCTGAGGCGCTACCTGACTGCCCCACTGGAGGGCGTGCCCCACAGCAAGGACAGATTCCTGGCCTACCCCTGTGCCGTGGGCCGGGAGACCTTCTCCACGGGAAGGCACTACTGGGAGGTGGGCATGAACCTCACCGGTGACGCACTCTGGGCGCTGGGCGTGTGCAGGGACAACGTGAGCCGCAGGGACAGGGTCCCCAAGTCCCCTGAAAACGGGTTCTGGGTGGTGCAGCTGTGCAAGGGAAAGAAGTACCTGCCGGTCACATCCGCCCCGGCCCCTGTCACGCTGGCCGAGCCCCCCAGCCACGTAGGGGTCTTCCTGGACTTCGAGGCAGGGGACGTGTCCTTCTACAACCTGAAGGACGGGTCCCACCTACACACCTACACCCAGCCTGAATTCTCCGGCCCCCTGCAACCCTTCTTCTGCCTCGGGGCCCCCAAATCAGGCCAGATGGTCATCTCTACAGTGACCTTGTGGGTGAAGGGATAGGGGCAGAGGCTGGGGCGGTGCGGGCGGCCCTGGTTTCCCGGGAAGGTGAGGTGGCCCAGCTCAGCACAGGCCACCTGCCAGGCTTACCTCTGGCGGTTTCACAAAGATGAAATATCCTGATTAAAGCAGTTAAATGTTAAGAGGCTATATTCACACGTGTTTCATAAAGGAAACTCTGAAAAGCCGCTGAGTTTCCTAGTGGACCGATTCTGAGTAAGGACATCCAGTACCAGGCGCGGTGTGGCGTGCTTGCCTTTAAAAGCTGTCCCTGGGATACCCGCGCCCACCTAGGGATGGAGCCCGCGCACTGGCTCTGCTGACTTCGGGTTGTTCTACGTAGAGCCGCGGCCTCCAGGGTCCACCTGCTCTGTCTTCCATACATTCCATGTTTGCACCTTGCGCGGGGGTGTGTGTGTGTGTTGGGGGGGTGATGGGAAAATGAAACTTTCCACACTGATCCCTAAAAGGGGTGATGGGAAAACGAAACTTTCCACACTGATCCCTAAAAACCTCAAGGGAGGTTAAGCTGCACAAGCCGGGGCGCAATTCAGAGTAAGGGTCATGGGTGGGAGAGACTCCTCTCCACCCGCCGTTCTCTGCAGTTTCAGGCGCATTCACAACCCTGCGGCCGCCGGGCACCCCAGAATCCCACTCAGTGTATGCCTTCCCCACGCAGCCCAGAGTGCCCGCAGGCCGAGCCCCTCCCTCCACGCATCCCGATCGTGCCCGGCCCAGGGGCGCACGGGGCACGGCTTGGGGCTCGCCGCCGCAGCCTCAGGCCCCCCTCGTCCTCGCAGTCGCTGTGCTGGGCGGGGAACCCGGCGAACGTGCGGGGCGCCCCGATGGCCCGGGTCCTGCAACCGGTTGGGACGCGAGGGAGCAGTGACCCGGAGCTACGAGCGCGCGCGCAGGCAGGGGCAGCGCCGCCGCGAGGTCACCGGGTGAACAGCCTCCAACTCTGTCCCGCCCGCGGGCCGCGTGACAGGCCGCGGCCAATCCGAGGCTAAAGCGGGTTGTTCCAAAGGAGGAAAAAAAAAAAAAAAAACCAGCTGCTTCCTGCTTCCGCCGCGGCTCCTCTTCCTGTCCGCGTCGGGGAGCCCTGCGCCCCGCGTCCCGGGAGCCCTGCGCCCCGCGTCCCCGGAGCCCTGAGTCCCGAGTCCCCCGGTGCCCTGAACCTCGCGACCTCAGGTGGCCTGAACCCCGCGTCCCCCGGAACCCCCGCGTGCCCGGCGCCCTGCGCCACGCGTCTCCGGAGCCCCCGCGTCCCCGCGCGCTCTCCAGAGTCCCGGCGGCGGAGGCCACCGCCCGACCCGGCGGAGAGCGCCGCCTTCCTCCGCCCCACCGGCGCCATGGCCGCCCCCGACCTGTCCACCAACCTCCAGGAGGAGGCCACCTGCGCCATCTGCCTTGACTACTTCACGGACCCGGTGATGACCGACTGCGGCCACAACTTCTGCCGCGAGTGCATCCGGCGCTGCTGGGGCCAGCCCGAGGGCCCGTACGCCTGCCCCGAGTGCCGCGAGCTGTCCCCGCAGAGGAACCTGCGGCCCAACCGCCCGCTCGCCAAGATGGCCGAGATGGCGCGGCGCCTGCACCCGCCGTCGCCCGTCCCGCAGGGCGTGTGCGCCGCGCACCGCGAGCCGCTGGCCGCCTTCTGCGGCGACGAGCTGCGCCTGCTGTGCGCGGCCTGCGAGCGCTCGGGGGAGCACTGGACGCACCGCGTGCGCCCGCTGCAGGACGCGGCCGACGACCTCAAGGTGCGGGACGGGGCCTGGCCGGAGGCCCGGGGTGGGGGGGCGTACAGAGGGTGTGCGGGCAGCCAGTCCCAAACCCGCACCCTCCTGGGACTGGGCCACCAGCCCGGAGATCGGGGAGAGGCGTGCTCTCTGGGAGGCGCAGGCCCTGCTAGGACTTCCCACGGTGGGAGTCTGGAGGGACCGGGCAGGTGTGACTGACCATTGGCGGGGATGGAGCTCAGAGCAGGAGAAAGCAGGAGCAGAACCTTAGAGGGAGCTGGTCTCGGAGGGAGGTAGACAGACAAGGCCTCAAAAAAAAAAAAGCCCTCAGAGGGTTGTGGGCAAGGCTGGGCTGTGGGAAGTCAGCCAGGCCAGGATGGGGGGAGGACAGAGCCATTGCCCCGGGGGTCAGGTGCCAGGTTTGCTGCGGTCACCAGGCTTGGTGAGTGGGATACTTGGGGCCACTTCTGCCGTCCGACATGCCAGGGATCAGCCCCGTTTTGACTAGGCTGAGATGCCTCCATCTGTTCTGGAAAAGCATGTCTTTAAAATCCAAACCAACCCTCACCCCACTGCTGAGAGCCTCAGGGCAAACACTCCCCTGGCTGCTGTCATCTGCATTGCTCACCGGACCTCGGCACTCCTGGAACCGAGGTATGGAGTGCCTGGGTGGCACCCTTCCAGCTTTGTGAATGGGGTTTGCATTTGCTCCTGGCCAGGCGCGTGTGTGTGCTGGGTGCTCCGGGGACATGGTTTGGCAATTGAGTCAATGCTTGGCCACTCTGTCGCTGTTACAGAGCAAGCTCTGGGACACAGAACAAACTGGTACCCGATCTGCATCAATGGACTCGTTGTGACAGATCTCTAGTCTTGCTTACGACTCTAGGGCACAGCACACGTGCGGGATACCCCACCCTCTGTGTTAGCCCAGCAAGTGCGCACTCCTGTCACTGAGCGGAAGGTGATCATGAGGGCAGAGAGTGACCAGCAGCTCTCCAGAGGCACCTCCCAGCTGGCCCGATACAGACCCTTGGGACAGCACTTACCCCTTCCTGTTGTAGGGGAGACAAAACCTTTTTCTCTAACCTGTTAGGTTCGCTTCACGAGGCTTGCAAATTAACCCAACAAAGGCAGAGTAACAAGTGAAAGGATGTACATTTTATTAGTCTTTTCAATCTCATAGACTCAAGGGGCTTCACAGAGAAGAAGTGAAAGACCCAGTTAGACTGAGTTTTTGTTCCATGTTAACGTCGAATAATAAACTGGGGAGCAGGGGCTAGAGAAAGGAAAGGGGATTTGGGCTTCTAGCGCCAGGAAGACCTAAGGACTTGGGGTGGGGGGAGACTGATGGAAGATCAGGGTTATCCGAGTAAAAAAGTCTGTTCAGGCAGACTCATCTGTGACAAAGAGTCATCTGTGCTGAGTGCTCTCCCCTTCCTGGTACAGACAGGGAGGCAGAAAGGAGGAGAGCAGAGGGCCCTTCCTATGACGTCCCTGTGTCCAAAGTGGCCTACTCTGGGGTGGCACATTCCGACCCCTTCACGGTGCTGATGCCTCGCTGGTCTGCGTCCTGGGGATGCCCAGCAAACTGTCTTTACCTGCCCCCTGGGCGGGCTGTGCCTGATATTCGCCTACCCTGGGGTGCTGGGTCGCGAAAGCACCACCTTCCCGACGTGGGTCCAGCTGGAAGTCGGACGGAGCCTCTAGTCAGGCAGAGCTGCGCCGGCTAGGGGCCTACAGAGAGCCCAGGGCAGGCATGGAGAAGTAAGGGGGCCGGGATTGGGGGAGGTCAGGACACGACGTTCCGGCAAGGGGCCTGGGTGTCCGGGCTGTGCCCTGGCTGGCTAACTTGAGGTTGTCGGCCGGTCATGCCCACGACTGTGGTTCCTGCCAGCCGACTTCAGGCTCTGCGGGCTTGACGTTGACGGGAGCAGGGCCCCGGGCCCACACAGCAAAGGTCACTGTTGTCTCGCTTTCCCGCAGGGGAAGCTGGAGAAGTCCCTGGAGCATCTGCGGAAGCAAATGGAGGATGCACTGCTGTTCCAGGCGCAGGCTGAGGAGACCTGTGTCTTGTGGCAGGCAGGTGGCCCAGAGCCCGAGGTCGCGGGCGGGGAGCGGCCGGCACCTGAGCCCCCGCGGGGGGACACTGCGGCCCTCAGCGCCGCGCAGCTCGCGAGGCCGGAGCCCTGTTGCAGACCCTGCGGAAACCCCGCGTCGGGGCTGAGGGCGGGGGCGGGCCGGGGCGCGGGGCGGGGGCGCGGGGCGCGGGGCGCGGGTGGGGCAGGCCCTCAGCTGTGCTGTCCGCCCGCCCGCAGAAGATGGTGGAGAGCCAGCGGCAGAACGTGCTGGCGGAGTTCGAGCGGCTGCGCCGGCTGCTTGCGGAGGACGAGCGGCGTCTGCTGCGCAGGCTGGAGGACGAAGAGCTGGAGGTGCTGCCCCCGCTGCGGGACAGCGCGGCCCGCCTGGGGCAGCAGAGCGCCCAGCTGGCCCAGCTCATCGCTGAGCTGGAGGGGCGCTGCCAGCTGCCGGCGCTGGGGTTGCTGCAGGTGAGCCGCGCCGCGCGCCTGCACGCGCGTGCCCGTGAAAGGCGGGGGCGGGCCCGCCAGGGCAGGTACCCCTCGTGGGTCTTGCGCAGTGGACACAGGTCCCGAACCCCGCCAGCAGTTCGCGGGCCGCTCCTGGAGCCTGTTCGCACTCGGGCCGGCCTGCGTGGCGGGTGGCATCCAGGGTCCATGGGTCCCCAGGCTGGCTCCAAAGGTCCGGGTCCACTGTGTGGAGGAGGAAGCCTGGCAGGTGTCCCGTCGGAGCCCTGCATCAGCCCCGTGTCGCCCGGACACTCGGCCTGGCTCCTGACCCCCGGCCCCAGGCGGGAGTGAGGACGCTATGCGCTATGTGCGCATCCCAGGGCACTTCCCGCGGGGGGTGGCCCTCCTGAGTCCCAGAGCTGAGCGGACCTCCAGGGACCAGGCAGAGGCTCTTGACGGCCCTCCTGGGGTTTGACCTTGGTCCTTCCACCGCTGCTGAGACCTCGGGTGGTTTCCGGCCTGGGAAACAGGAAGAACCCCAGGCGGGTGTCTGGGGGGGAGTGAGGGAAGTCGGCAGAAGTAGGCTGTGGTCACTGAGGTGGGGTCTGGGTGGCCAGCCAAGGAGGTCAGGGGAAGTGAATGGTGCTGGAGAAGCCAGAGGAAGTGGAGGTTCTGGAAAGAGGAGGGGTCAGCCCCAGAAGTGAGATGAGAACCCCAGGTCTGTATGAAACGTGATTTGGGGTCTCAGCTTAGATGTCCCAGTGTGTGGGACATCTGCACTCTTGGATTTCATACTAAAAGTGACCACCTGTGCCCCCGCTGCCCCTCCCTGCTGCCATCTGCTCGCCACTGCCCCCTACCTGCTTCCCACTGCCCTCACCCCTACCTGCTCACCGCTGCTGACCTGGGGTCTTTGCCTGGGTGGCCAGCTATAGGGAAGAGCCCCCCTCACCCCTCCCCCAGCCTCAGGGCTTCCCCTTGCCTGTGCTGGGGGTAGGGGTGGGGTCTGCTGCGTGGAGGGGCAAGACAGCAGCCCCGGGCAGTCCCCCCCCCCCCCAGTTTACTGGTGTCAATAAGGGAGGTCAGGTGTGCCCGCACCATCGGACCTCAGTGTTCGGTGGAGGCCCACCCACCACAGGGAGTGGCCAGGTCAGGTTCTGGCACCTGGGGTGGGCAGGGGATGTGCCCTCACAGAGGAAGTTAGGGTGTGGGTGACATCAGGAGGCCACATCCTGGGTCCCAGCTTCCCTTCCAGGCTTGCCGTGTAGCCGTCCTGTGTAGGTGCAGAGCCTTTTCCTAAAGGAACATGTGTCTCCCAAGGGGCCAGGTGGTGTACATGGAGGCCAACCCCTTTCCTTAAGGTTAAGACCCCTGCAGGACCCTCGGGGCAGGGAGGGTCTTGTGTGGTGTGTCCACACATACTGTTCCTGAGTGGGTTGGCCTGTGACAACCAGGACTATCCCCTTCACTTCCCAGTGCCCCGGAGTTGGCCACCCACCCCGCGAAACTACCAAGGACAGGCTCTTTCTGCTTTGCCTGCTGCCCACACCAAGCTCCTTGTGCCCCAGGCCCTTTGCACATGTCTCTTCCAGTCCTGCACTGTCCCCCTCACTGTATCTTCAGAAACCTACAGTCTCCCTTTTCCTTTGAGGCCTTATGTGTCTTGTCGTACCCTTCCGCCAACCAACCCACACACAGACCATCACTCGTGTGTGTGCAGATCTCCCACCTCGAGGGAAACCCTCTATAGGCACCATGTCTTACTTACCTTTGCACCCCTGATGGTTGGTGCGTGGTTAGAATCTCCACGGGTGGGCCGCCTGTGATTGACGGTGTGGACCAGGCAGGTACCTGCTGTTCTCAGGGGTTGTTCTAAAAAGACCAAAGACTTCCCATCAATAGCCAGTGTTCTAAGTAATTGAATGTCCCAGTCAGCTCGGGCTGCTAACAAATACCACAGGCTGGGAGGTTTAAACAACACACATTTATTGTGTCCCTGTCCTGGGGACGAGAAGTCACAGATCCGGGCGTGAGTGGGGCTGGTTCCTCCGAGGCCTCCCTCCTGCCCGTGTCCTCACGTGGTCGGCGGCGTGTGTATCTGTCCCTTGATCCCCTCTTCCGGTAAGGACTCCAGTCATGCGGGATCTGGGACTACCCTAGTGACCTCCTTATACCTTAACCACCTCTGTAAAGACCCCATCTCCAAATACAGCCTCATTCTGAGTTCCTGGGGGTTGGGTCTCCAACATTTTGATGCGAGGGACATGGTTAGTTTGTGATGCTGAGTGAAATGCTTGTATGTGTCATTATGGGAGAGCAGAACATCCAAGTGGAGAGGCCTCACCTGGAAGGTGGGTGTGTCACGGTCTCCGGGAGGGCAGGCGGGCATGTGCGTGGGACCAGGCACCAGTGAGCCCTGGGAGGCGGGAAGCGCTGGGCCAACACAGGCATGGCTCCCCGCTGGGGGGCCGGGTCCCCGCCCGCCTGTCCCACCACCCAGGGGCGCTGGGGACTCGGTGGGTGAGCCGGTAGCTGAGGCGCTGTATCCTCCGAGTGTGCTGAGGGAGTGAGGGCAGGTCTGCAGGGCTGGCCGTGCCCAGAGGCTTTCAAGGCTCCCCGTGTCTGAGCTGCATGGGGGGACAGCCCATGCGTGGGTTCTCATCACGTGTGTGTGTGTCTGCAGAGCGGGCAGCACAAGGGTTTGGGGGCACTGTTGGCCGGGACGTGGGGAGGATCAGAGGATCGGGGACAGGCGCTGATGCCGCGTGTGTCTCTCCCACAGGACATCAGGGACACCCTGCGCAGGTAGGAGCCGCGGCCTCTCCCCGGGGAAGGTGGGCGGGGCGCAGGGTGGGGCTGCCCTGGGGCGTGACGCCTGCGCCACCCCTGCAGGGTCCAGGATGTGAAGCTGCAGCCGCCTGAGGTGGTACCCATGGAGATGAGGACGGTGTGCAGGGTTCCGGGGCTGGTGGAGGCCCTGCGCAGATTCCGAGGTGGGTGCCGTGTGGTCCCGAGCGCCTGCGCGCTCGCGGGGCCCGGGTGGGTCTGCGGTAGGAGTGAACCTAGGCTCCCGGTTCACAGAAACCCCCGTGGGGGGAGGGGCTGTGGGCTGACGGGTGCAGGGATAGCGGAGGTGAGACCCGACCCCCCGCCCGCTGGGGTCCAAGAGGTGCCGGAGCGCCTGCGTGCCCCCAGGCGTGGGGAGTGCCGCGCGCTCCAGGAACTGAAAGGTGTGGGAAGATGGCTGTAGGAAGCCCCTGGGGTTTCTTCTGTCCTCTAAAGGAGGGCGCATCGCAAGGGAGCACGGACCACTTTCTAGAACGTTCCCAGTTGCGGGGGCAAGCCGGTAGGTGATTTTTTTCAGACAGAGCATCATGCGGCATGCTCAGCGCGCAGGCAGGGGTGCACGGGCAGGCCTGCAGACTCACGGGGCGACCTCTGCTCCGTCTGCAGGGGACGTGACCCTGGACCCCGACACCGCCAACCCCGAGCTGGTCCTGTCGGAAGACAGGAAGAGCGTGCGGCGGGGGGACCTGCGGCAGGCCCTGCCCGACAGCCCCGAGCGGTTCGACCCCGGGCCCTGCGTGCTGGGCCGGGAGCCCCTCACCTCGGGCCGCCATTACTGGGAGGTGGAGGTGGGAGAGCGGGCCAGCTGGGCGCTGGGCGTGTGCAGGGAGAACGCCAACCGCAAGGAGAAGGGTGAGCTGTTCGCGGGCAACGGGTTCTGGATCCTGGTGTTCCTGGGCAGCTACTACAACTCCTCCGAGCGGGCCTTCGCCCCACTCCGGGACCCGCCGCGGCGCGTGGGCATCTTCCTGGACTATGAGGCCGGACATCTGTCCTTCTACAGCGCCACCGATGGCTCCCTCTTGTACGCCTTCCCCGAGACCCCCTTCTCGGGGACCCTGCGGGCCCTGTTCTCGCCTCTGTCCAGCAGCCCGACCCCCATGACCATCTGCAGGCTGAAAGGCGGGCCTGGGGACTCGCTGGCTCCCCAGTGAGGGGGCCTCCCAGCTGCTCAGGAACCTGGGCATCTCCTGCGGTCCTCTGAGCTGGGGAAGCGCTCACGGTGCCCGGTGGATGTGCGGGTGCGCACTCACTCCTGCAAACGTGTGCCCGCGTGTGCGGGGCCGGCTTGGTCCTGCTGTCCGGGCGGAGGGCCCTGAGACACCCGCACTCACCAGCGCCGGGCCCTGAGCCTTGCGCGCCCCCCACTCCCCGCGGCCCTGGAGCTACCCCTCCAGAAAGCTGCGGCCAGGAGGCAGCTCCAAGGCCGCGCGCCCATGTGCAGTCCGGTCCTGGAGAATGGGGGGTGGGTTGGGCTTGCCCTGCAGTAGCCAGATACCCGGTGGTAGGCCAGAGGGAGCTGGGAGCAGGACACCCGAGCACCCCCTCCCCCGAACACAGACCACTGGGGGCTTCTGGCTCCTGTTGCAGATAGAGCAGGTCCGTGGGGAGCAGGCACAGAAGCCCCCCGGTTTCCCTCCGAGCTGCCCGGAGAACCCCCAGCTGGAGTCACCCTCGCAGTTCTGTCCTCGCTGGCCTGGGGGCCTCCTGACCCCAGAACTTCGCGTACCTGGTCCCCAGTCTTTCCTGCCCTGCCTGGGGGCAGGTGAGGCCTCAGAGAGCATCCCCCACACACCTTCTGGCTACCAGAGTCTGGGATTTGTCTTTGCTTTGTTCAGACTTTGCCTCACCCTCCCTAAAGGTCTGCCCCAGCTTCTTCGTACCACTAGATTGTATTTATTGTAAGGACTGTTCTCACAGTAAATAAACTAACCGTTGTCTGTAATCCACTGTCTGCAATTGGGGGGAGGGGAGGAAATGCCGGAGAGGGGTGACACAGAGGCAGGACCCCCAAGGTCAGGTTCAGGGGCGCTCTTCTGTGTGTTCATTTCACACAACGGCCTCAGGAGTTGTTTTCTTGTTTTTTCAGAGAGCCTGAAGATACTCTGCAGGCGCCATTGTGTTCAGTAGCTAAGTACTTTCCCGTGCACTTGGTTACACAATCATTCTCCCATTCTGGGGCTTTTTGCTGTACACACACACACACACCCCATTCCATCTTCGACAGTTCCTTCAAATTACATACACCGGAGAGTGTTTCCCCACCCCCCCCGTGGACCTGGGTTCTGGCAGTTTCCCACGTCTCTCCAAGCAACTTCCCTCTGCCTCACTCGCTGAATCTGGGCGATACTGGCTGTTTTCCCCAGAAGCAAGATCGGGCTGTGAGGGTTTGGGACTTGCACGATGGCCATCAGAAACCCAGCTGGAGGGACACCCTCATGGGTAGGAGCACAGACAGGCACACAGCCACACGCGGGACACCAGGACGGACCCTCTGGAAACTTGCCTGCCCCCTTCTGAGGGCTTAGCTCAGAGCCCCATGATAAGAGATCAACAATAGAAAAACAAGTTCTCGACACCCAGACCTCGTGTACCGGGGGAGATGACCTGAGGAAAACGAGGACCTCAGAGCAGGAGCCTGGAGCTGCAGCTTACGCGTGTTCAACCAGCACACGATGTTGTGGACACATGTCGGGATGCGTTAGGCTTCAAGGCACCAGCCCCGTGGAGGTAAACAGTGGTAGACAAAGGCTAGTTAGTACGATCCTGTGGGGTCCCCCGGTGCCATGTCCAGGCTAATAGGGTCTAGAGTTCTCTCCTGTGACTGGCAGTCCTTCCTGGCATGGAGGACGGAGACAGGGACACCTAAATTTACATCCTGCTCTTAGAGAGGTAGAGGAAGGGCATGCTTCTCACCTGCCTCGAGCTCAAATTAATCCTCCTGCCCAAGTGGGCTACTTGCAGCTGTCACACTCTGCTACCCTGCGGCAGGGAGAATGAGAATAAGCTTCAGTGATGCCCATTCACGAGTGTGGACCCAAAATTCACATGCTTGCTCTTTCCATGTGGCCTGCCTGCTTGCATCCGCTGTTGCAGATGGTGGACAGGCCTCTCCAGCAGCATGCAGTCTCCTGCCTGTGGAGCTGATACCCATGTGAGGGGTGGGTGATGACCTGTCACAGATGTCCCCACTAGCAGGTGTGAGCCCCTCCATGACCCACTGACGAGCCCCTCCGCCGGCTTTCAGCCCCTCATGGTGGGTGAGTGCTCCGGAGGCGGATACGGCAAGGATTCAAGTGCAGAGCCAGGATGTGTGGGATGTGGGCAGCCATCTAGAGCTTCCAAAAATAACCCTTCACACAGCCCACCGTGTCCTGGAGTGCCCAGAAGCCTTACTTCCTGTTAGCTCAGCCGTCCAATGGGGAAACGGGAGAGAAAGCAGGTAGAAAAGAAAAGCAGGCCGTCTGGGTTGTGCTTAGTGGAATGAAGACAATATTCAGGAACGGGACGCCTACTCTAATCTTATGGCATTAGTAAGTACGGTAAAAAGAAAATCCAACACTAAAGCCAAACCTGCTGGGGCTGGCACTCAGTCTCTGCAACCCTTCCCCTCCTTCTGCACCTCTCCTGGTCAGTAGAGCATCCACAAAATGGTATTTTATTTATTTTATTTTATTTTTATTTTATTTTAATGTTATGTTAGTCACCAGTTAGTCATCATTAGTTTTTGATGTAGTGATCCGTGATTCATTGTTGGC